>NC_134356.1:37420821-37458321 GCF_048569485.1 Anomaloglossus baeobatrachus | reverse complement strand
TCTAGCCTCGTTCTGACCTCGTTCTGGGCTCGTTCTGAGCTCGTTTTATCCTCATTCTAGCCTCGTTCTGACCTCGTTCTGGGCTGGTTCTGAGCTCGTTCTGGCCTTGTTCTGGCTTCATTCTGGCCTTGTAACGGCCTCGTTCTTGCTTAGTTCTGGCCTCATTATGGCCTTGTTCTGTCTCTTATAGAGATGTATTAGATGTATGTAACTTTTGACTTCTGGCCATTCACAATATGGCACCACTGGACAGGTGCGACGCTAAAAACTATGAAGATACCAGAGGGTGAGTATAATGCTATTGGCAGGGAACTTAGGTTTAAATTACCACTCTAGCACTAAAAAAAACAAAACTCCGGAGCGGTGCTTTAGAAGGGTAATGTTTCCTATAGGTGCTGGGGTGCGCCTTGGTGGGCAGGAGTATTAACTGTAGGGCATAGCGTTGCTTTCTCCAGTCATAGACAGTATTTTTAATCCAATAACTCAGGTGTGTAGGATACATTCACCTTATCTTTTGTTTACAATAAAGAGAAACCATCGGTTTATTTATTTATTTTGTCATAAATCCTGGGAAAACAAGAAACTTTATGTGCCTTAGCAGATAAATTTGTTTCTTTCTCCTACAAGATTGTTCATTCATTCTCAAAATTCTCAATTCACTGTATTCTTCCGTGAATACAGATTTTCCAATTACTGAGATAAGAGAAGATGGTTGGTGCTCATAAAGTTCTATGTAGAACTGTAACTGTGGTTTCAGGAGAATTTTCCTTTCGTCACGACAGCACCCACGAGAGAGGGATCCGCCCCCTTCAGGACAGGAAACCTACAGATAAAAAGGGGCGGTCCCCCTCCCTCATCAGTTGGTTTCCTGTCCTGCAGGGATCGGAACCTACAGTACCTGGGTCCAGTTGAGTCCGTGCGGTCTCCAAGGGAACGGCGGAGCTCTGGATCCGGAAGCACGGTCGGTGGAGCTCCCCTCGTGGACTCCGTCCTCCGGTGCACCTCGTCCTCTTTCTCTTGGTCCGGCTTTGCCTCCAGGGATATGACGCCTGCAGCAGAGCGTGCTTCTTCCGGACGTCCTTTGTGCGCGGCGGGGGGGGGGGCCCTGCCGCGTCGGCGCGCGCTCCCTGCTGCAGTGACCCGGAAGTGCACAGGAGCGCATCCGGGGGAGCGGCCGGGAAGGTTCCTGGTGAAGCCCGTGTTCCCCTCCATCCTGAGCCGGACGCTGCGGGTGTTGGTGAGTTGATGTCTGTCGGTCGGGCCGGAGCCTCTCCCTGACGCGTGGCCTGCGTCTTCACTGCTGCACGGCGTGTGCACGCGGGAGGGGGTGTCCGGGGCCTGCCGCGTCCGCGCTCTATCTCCCCGTCGGTTGCCGGCTGTGCTCCTGCTCCTGCGACTAGGGGGGGCTCGGATATGGATCTCTACCAGCCCTTCCCCCTGCCCTCCTGTCCGGGGTTGGTGCCCTTGGGGTGGCGCTCCCTCTGCCGTCAGCGTCTCGCATGCTGTGGAATCCTGGCCGCCTCTGCTCCCTGTGGCCGGCGTCCTGGTGGTGTCTGCACTGGAAGTGCGCTGGGGTGCTCTCCTGGTCTGTGTTCGGTGGTCCTCTGTGAGCTCCTGGGCCTCTGTGAGCTCCTGGGCCCCTGTGGACTCCTGGCCCATGTGGCCTCCTGGCCTCTGTGGACTCCTGGCCCCTGGGCCTCCTGGCCTCTGTGGACTTCTGGCCCCTGTGGGATCCTGGCCTCTGTGGCCTCCTGGCCTCTGTTTCCTCCTGGCCTCTGTGTCCTCCTGGCCTCTATGTCCTCCTGGCCTCTATGTCCTCCTGGCCTCTGTGTCCTCCTGGCCTCTGTGGCCGCCTGACCCCGATGACCTCCTGGCCTCTGTGGCCTCCGGGCCTGTGTGGCCTCCGGGCCTCTTGGATTCTGTGGCTCCGGGCCTCTTGGCTTCTGTGGCCTCCTGGCTTCTGTGGCCTCCTGGCCTTCTGGCTTCTGTGGCCCCCTGGCCTCCTGGCTTCTGTGGCCTCCTGGCCTCCTGGCTTCTGTGGCCTCCGGGCCTCCTGGCTTTTGTGGCCTCGGGGCGGCCCTTATGCCTGTTTGCCTCGGTGCCTGTTGGCCTCGGTGCCTGTTTGCCTCGGTGCCTGTTTGCCTCGGTGCCTGTTTGCCTCGGTGCCTGTTTGCCTCGGTGCCTGTTTGCCTCGGTGCCTGTTTGCCTCGGTGCCTGTTTGGCCTCTGCGCCTGTGTGGCCTCTGCGCCTGTGTGGCCTCTGCGCCTGCGTGGCCTCTGCGCCTGCGTGGCCTCTGCGCCTGCGTGGCCTCGGCGCCTGGGGGCCTCTGTGCCTGTGTGGCCTCTGTGCCTGTGTGGCCTCTGTGCCTGTGTGACCTCTGTGCCTGTGTGGCCTCTGTGCCTGTGTGGCCTCTGTGCCTCTTGGCCTCTGTGCCTCCGGGCCTCTGTGCTTCGGGGCCTCGGTCCTCGGTGCCTCCTGGCCTCGTGCTCCTTGGCTTCGTGCTTCCTGGCCTCGTGCTCCGGGCCTCGTGATTCCTGATCTCGTGCTTCCTGTCCTCGTGCCTCTGTCCCTCAGTGCCTCCTGGCCTTGGGCCTCTGTGCCTCCTGTCCTTGGGCCTCTCTGCCTCCTGGCCTCGGGCTTCTCTGCCTCCTGGCCTCGGTGCCTCCTGACCTCGGTGCCTCCTGGCCTCGGGCCTCTGTGCCTTGTGCTTCCTGGCCGCATGCCTCTGTTGCCTCCTGGTCTCGTGCCTCCTGCCTCTGTGCTTCCGGTTCTTGTGCTTCCGGGCCTCTGTGCTTCCTTGCCTCCTGGCCTTCCTGGTCTCTGGGCCTCCTGGCCTTTCTGGCCTTTGTGGCTTCTTGGCCTCTGTGGCTTCCTGGCCTCTGGACCTCCCGGCCTTGGGCCTCGGGGCCCCGTGCCTCTGTGCCTCCTGGCCTCCTGCTTCTGTGCCTCCTGGCCTCGGGCCTCTGTGTCTTCTGCCCTCTGTGTCTCCTGGCCTCCTGCCCTCTGTGCCGCTTGGCCTCTGTGCCTCTTGGCCTCTGTGTCTCTTGACCTCTGTGCCTCTGAGCCTCTGCGTCTCCTGCCTCTGGGCCTCTTGGCCTCTGGCCGTCTGTGCCTCGGGGCTTCTGTGCCTCTGGGTTTCTGTGCCTCTGGGCTTCTGTGCCTCTGGGCTTATGTGCCTCTGGGCTTATGTGCCTCTGGGCTTATGTGCCTCTGGGCTTATGTGTCTCTGACCCTCTGTGTCTCTGGCCCTCTGTACCTCTTGGCCTCTGTTCCTCTTGGCCTCTGTTCCTCTTGGCCTCTGTTCCTCTTGGCCTCTGTTCCTCTTGGCCTCTGTGCCTCTTGGCCTCGGGGTCTCTTGGCCTCGGGGTCTCCGGACCTCGGTGGCCTTTGGACCGCCGGGACCTGTGTTCTGGTCTTCCGCCTCTGCCGCCTTGCGCCTCCCTGGCCTTGCGCCGGCCCTGGCGCCTCGGGCTTCATGCTTCGCTTCTGGTGTTCCTTTCTGCTCCCTTCCAGCCCTGCCGTCCCTGGTTCTCCCTCCTGGTGGCGTGCTTGTTCCGGGCCCCTGGGTTCTTCCGTCCCGGCCCGCCCTCCTGTCGCGGAGTCCCTTCCTCCCCCCCCCGCGTCTCAGGACTCCCCTTGCTGGTGTGTTTTTTCTCGGGGCATTGCTGCCTTCCCGTCCTTGCTGCGCTGTAGGCCGCCTGTCCGCACCAACCTTGTGGTCGGCTGTGGATGCTCTTCCTGGCCTCCCTTCCTGCCTCCTCGTCTGCTGTATTCCTTGTCCTCTGTTCTGCCGTTCTCCTGTCGGGAAGGGTTGTGGGTCTCTCGGTCGGTCCCCTCCGGGTGCCTGTTCCTGCCCTGAGCACCCTGTTTAACTTCCGTCTTGCGGGTTCTGAGGGGTTGTGCGCTTCCTTCCGGCTGGGGGCCGCTGCCGGCCGGTCCGTATACCGGCTCTCCTCCCTGGGGTCTTGCCCTAGGGTTGGGCGCCCTCCCCTTGCGCCCTTCGAGCCCTCTCTGTCGTGTGCTCTTCTCCCTTCCTTCCTTCGCGTCCTTGCTTGGGGGGGGCGTGCTTCCCCCCCCCCCCCGGGTCGCTCGGCGGCCCCTCGGCGGCTGGATGGGTCTTTCGTTTTTTGTCTTTCAGGGTTCCGGCTGTGCTCCGCTGGTGTCGTGCCGTCCCTTGCCCCGATGGCTGTGGGCTGCTGTTTCCCTCGCGTCTGTGGTGCAGCCTGTTCTCCTGTCCTCCTCGGTGACGGTTCGTTCTCCTGGGGGGTGGCCTCCTGCTTGGTGGCTGTGGCGGATGTCTCCTCGACGGTTTTGTAAGGCGGTGACCTGGTCTTCTCCTTCCGCTTTTCCGGGCTCTGCTGGCTGGCCTTTTGGTTCTTCCACTGACCTTCCATTTGGCAGTTAGCTCTTCACGTGGTTTTCCCGCCCTTGGTGTGTCTTCTCTCTAAGACTCTCGTGGGTGCTGTCGTGACGAAAGGAAAAAACTATATTACGTACCGGTAATGGGATTTTCCTGAGTCCACGACAGCACCCTTTACACCCCAGCCCTTTCTTTGTTTGTTTTTTCTCACGCTTCGGTGTCCTGGGATTGGTCTGTGTTATTTACTAATTCTTTGGCGGTTCCTCTCCCGGTCTCTGCAACCAACTGATGAGGGAGGGGGACCGCCCCTTTTTATCTGTAGGTTTCCTGTCCTGAAGGGGGCGGATCCCTCTCTCGTGGGTGCTGTCGTGGACTCAGGAAAATCCCATTACCGGTACGTAATATAGTTTTTCTCTGTGTCTCTAGCTCTTCCCTCTCCATAGAATCTTATAAGCACCAACTTTCCTATCTTATCTCAGTAATGTCAGTTTCCTTTTCTAGTTCCTCCCCTCTCCATAGAATCTTATAAGCACCAACTGTCATCTTGTATTTCAGTAATGTCTGTGTCGGCCTCTAGCTCCTCTCCCTCCATAGAATCTTATAAGCACCAACTGTCAAACTCCTATCTCAGTAATGTCATTTTTCTCCTTTAGCTCCTCCCCTCTCCATAGAATCGTATAAGCACCAACTGTCATCTTGTATTTCAGTAATGTCTGTCAGCCCCTAGCTCCTCCCTCTCCATAGAATCTTATAAGCACCAACTATCATCCATCTCAGTAATGTCTGTGTATGTCTCTAGCTTCTCCCCCTTCATAGAATCTTATAAATAGCAACTATCATCTCCTATCTCAGTAATGTCTGTGTCGGTTTCTAGCTCCACCCACTCCATAGAATCTTATAAGCACCATCTGTCATCTTCTATCTCAGTAATGTCTGTGTCGGCCTCTAGCTCCTCCTCTCTCCATGGAACTTTATAAGCACCAACTGTCATCTCCTATCTCGGTAATGTCAGTGTCGGCCTCTAGCTCCTCCCCTCTCCATAGAATCTTATAAGCACCAACTGTCATCTCCTATCTCAGTAATGTCAGTGACGGCCTCTAGCTCCTCCCTCTCCATAGAATCTTATAAGCACCAACTGTCATCTATCTCAGTAATGTCTGTGTCGGCCTCTAGCTCCTCCCTCTCCATAGAATCTTATAAGCACCAACTGTCATCTATCTCAGTAATGTCAGTGTCAACCTCTAGCTCCTCCCCTCTCCATAGAGTCTTATAAGCACCAACTATCATCTCCTATCTCAGTAATGTCTGTGTCGGCCTCTAGCTCCTCCCCTCTCCATAGAATCTTATAAGCACCAACTGTCATCTCCTATCTCAGTAATGTCTGTGTCGGCCTCTAGCTCCTCCCCTCTCCATAGAATCTTATAAGCACCAACTGTCATCTCCTATCTCAGTAATGTCTGTGTCGGCCTCTAGCTCCTCCCCTCTCCATAGAATCTTATAAGCACCAACTATCATCTCCTATCTCAGTAATGTCAGTGACGGCCTCTAGCTCCTCCCCTCTCCATAGAATCTTATAAGCACCAACTATCATCTCCTATCTCAGTAATGTCAGTGACGGCCTCTAGCTCCTCCCCTCTCCATAGAATCTTATAAGCACCAACTATCATCTCCTATCTCAGTAATGTCAGTGACGGCCTCTAGCTCCTCCCTCTCCATAGAATCTTATAAGCACCAACTGTCATCTCCTATCTCAGTAATGTCAGTGACGGCCTCTAGCTCCTCCCCTCTCCATAGAATCTTATAAGCACCAACTATCATCTCCTATCTCAGTAATGTCAGTGACGGCCTCTAGCTCCTCCCTCTCCATAGAATCTTATAAGCACCAACTGTCATCTCCTATCTCAGTAATGTCAGTGACGGCCTCTAGATCCTCCCCTCTCCAAAAACATTTTATGAGCACCAGCTATTATCTCCTATCTCAGTAACGGGAAAATCTGTTTTTACTAAAAACGGATTTTAAAGCTTTTTCCCGTGAATTGATAGTAAAATATCAGTCGAGAAGGGAATAGAAGCGGATTTCTCTGATTATCTATATTAGAAAGCTTCTTATTTTCATACGTACAATTGATTTATTAAATTAAAATTAAAGTTACACTTTAGCTCTGCCCTTTTTTTTGGTTTGCGACATGTTTGAATTTGCCAGGATTGTTTCAGAAAATTCAGAACAGTCCTGGCAACTTTGGACTGTTGGTGTCACGCACAGAGTAGGAGAAGTCCGTATACACCGCGTGACACACACGTTCAGACCCACGGGCATTTGACGTGCTACAAAAAACATCACAAACAAAGGGGGACAGTGGAGACACCTTACCAACGGTGGGCCCTGCTGGTAGGGATCGGAGTCAGGGGACACCTGCTGAACTCACCTCAAACTGTACCTAAGCACCCTAGTGTCCCTATATGGAGTGTTTTAACCTGTCGCCGAGCCGGATACGAATCCCTCACTAGCCCTGCAACCACCCTGGCTAGTGAAATCGCCGGTGGTAGACACTAGTCCCACCACCACACTAATAAACATGGAAGGGAAGGAAAGACAGATAGGGTGATAAACAGAAGGATACAAACACCAAAATCCATGGCTGCAGGCAGACTCCAACACAGCAGATGAATGGGCACAGGACAGGACCCTAGAAGAGACCTGGGCAAGGGGCGGCCCGCGGGCCACATCCGGCCCGCCTACTGTCTGTGACCGGCCCGCCCATTAGATCAGAGTTGGAGACGTGATGCTGCTTCTCCTGCCGGGCGGGAACTTATCAAATGACACACGCGCGCCGTACGGACGACATCAGGGTGCGCGTGTGTCACAGAGAAAGGTGCCGGGCAGGGAACAGAGGACAGATTCCTGCGTTCCGCTGCTACACTGTGCGGAGCTTCAGGATCTGTCCTTTGTTCCCTGCCCGGCACCTTTCTCTGTGACACACGCGCGCCCTGATGTCGGCAGTACAGTGCGTGTGTCTCATTTGAAAAGTTCCCGCCCGGCAGGAGAAGCGGCACCAGCCGGTGCCTGCCTGTACAGAGAGAAGCAGCAGCGGGGGCCCCTACAAGAAGAACAGTGGCGCAGCTAGGGCTCGTACCAGGGAAGAAGCAGCTCGGCGGGGACCCGTACGGAGGTGCCTGAGGAGGGAGAGGTAGTGGTCATTAATATAACCTGAGGGGGGTGGACAATGGGGGGGGTAACTGGTGCAATATTTGGGGTGTAGTGATGTAGTATATGGGAATGTAATGATGTAGTTTTACAGGTGCAGTGTATAGTAATGTAATTTACTACAGGTGCAGTATATAGTGATGGGTATGTATATATATATATATATATATATATATATATATATATATTTATATATATATATATATATATATACATAATCTAGTATTGGGTAGAATGGAGTTAATTATATTAGTCCGGCCCTCTAAAAGGATCCCAAGTTCTCATGCGGCCCCATGAGAAATGTAATTGCCCACCCCTGCCCTAGAAGCTCCTTCCACCAAGAGGGCCAGAATAGAATGAGTTCTATCAACAGCAAAGGTAGCTGGGAAAAGGCACTACTTAAAGGAGAGGGGCGTGATAACTAAGCAGCTGCACCTGACATGGACTGCCGGAAAGCTGCTGGCATTAAACCTGACAGTAACTGTCTCAGAACCCAAGGATCAAAACACATTAAATACAAAAGAAGATATTCAGGACTTGAACCTGTCATAGGTCTCTATGTGCAAAGAGACCACCATGACAGTTGGCAACAGATACATTCTAGGTTGCTATGAAAAATGCATGCCAGTGTATGGCCGGACCGCAGCACACGTCAGAGGCATCCATCAGTAAACCCCCCAACATTTCCCACCGTCATATACTGCAAACCCTATTACTATCTAATACCTTTAAAGGGTTACAAAAAAAAAAAAGTAAACCCTGGCGTTTCCTATTGTAATTAGTTAAGAGGAAATCTCATAGACTCTGTAAGTTCTACCGGTTGCATAGCAACAGCTGTTACCAGCAACGAGCGTCTCTGCTTTGTCGTCTCATGTAATGTATTTAGAAACATTTGGTATATGTGGTGTAAAATTTAGTTTACATTTGGTCCTTTTACTTCTTTTTTTTTACTTCTTTGAGCTGAAGACTTGAGTAATGTCATACAGAATGGTTGCCATGCATGTTCTGAGTCAAAAGGCTATGGTTGCTAGGGAGTTTCCCCATAGCAACCATAGTTTGGTTCAAATGTTTTGCTAAAGTTGACACCTGTCATGGGCTAAATGATCTACGCAAATGTGACTGGACTAGCCAGGTAGTCACAGACATGACACCACACACACCTCCTCCCCTGGATAGTTAACACCAGTCAAACAAAACCCTTGTTGCCACCCTCCAGGGTCTGATGTCCACACCAGGTGGGGCGGAGCCAGGCGGTTGGCCCCACCCACCGAGGAGTACACAGGCCTGGAGGCGGGAAAAGCAGTGAGTTCAGTTCAGTTTGAGAATTGAGTAGATAGTGGAAGTGTGAGGAGGAGAGAACTGTCGGTGTCTGGGTAGGGACCCAGACACGAACAGCAAGGTCGGCAGACGGTGGTGGCCGTCTGCAGGAGTTAGTGGACCTCTGCGGAACCGTAGGACCGGGGTCGGGCGGTGGCCCGCCGGTACCGAACCAGGGAGCGGAGTGAAGCTAAGGACAAAGGCAGGGCCATCGGATCCCGACTAGGCTTGGAGCCTGACAACGGTCAAATCCGAGAGTGACCGGAACCCCAGGGGTTTCCTAACACCCAAGACCTGGCAGAAGGCAACAGTCCACACCGTGTGGATACAGAGCCACCGCCATAGGCTAGAGATCCAAGGGCCAGTGCCTGCTGGCAAAACGGGCTCCTTCGGTACCTATACGCCGGGGAGCGGACTACCGTTGGGAAACCATCGGAGTCAACACATTCTACACAGGTGCAGGGAAAGACAGCCACCATCAACCTGTCCGGTGAGAGCAAAGACACTGCAGCCGGCTGCGGGACCCGTCCATCCAGCAGTTTGGTTTACCAGAGACTCTGTGAATTTGTGCCTGAGTGAGTACCACAGTGCCATCCTGCACCGCGCCGCGCTACCCCTGCAACTCTGCACCCCAGCCATCCAGCCTCCCCGTTCCACAACCGGGCCCCGGGATCACCAACCCCTACCCATGGAGGGGGAACCAACATTCTAGCTGCTCCCTGCCAGCGCTCCCGGGATCCCCGTCACCAGCAGCGGTGGTGCCCATTATCACCATGACCCGTGGGTGGCGTCACAAACTATCTCCCAAAACAAACCACCCCCTTTTCACTCGTGGGCGAGGAGCGCTGCTCGAGTCCCCGGGTCCGGTCCACCGCTCGAGCCACCGAGCAGCAGCAGCCGCGGACCCGAGCGTAGCGAGCGCGGCCCCTCCGCCCGCGACACAAGCGCCCAGAAATACTAGAGGTAGAGGTAGCAGTCATAGCTGAGCCCTGGGGGCCTACAGATACCTTTACTATACACAGTCATGGCCAAAAGTGTTGGCACCCTTGAAATTCTTCCATAAAATAAAGTATTTCTCCCAGAAAATTATTGAAGTTACACACATTTTGTTATACACATATTTATTTCCTTTCTGTGTATTGGAAAAACACAAAAAAAAAAACACAGAGAAAAAAAAGGCAAACTGGACATCATTTCGCAAAAGTATGGCGAACAGAAGGAGGAGAAGAGAACTGTCTGAGGCCCTGGGAACCAAATTTGTTAAAAATATCAACAATCTCCAGATTACAAGTCCATTTCCAGAGATCTTGGTGTTCCTTTGTTCAGGGTGCGCAACATCATCAAGAAGTTTACAACCCCTGGCACTGTAGATAATCTCCCTGGATGTGGACGGCAGATAAAAATTGATAAAAAGGATAGTCCGGATGTTGGATAAGCCGTGAAAATGCATGAACTTCTTATCGACAGATGACACAGGTAGAAGTACAGCAAATTCTTCAGCAACGATACAACAGAGGAGTACAAGCCACCTGCTGGCAACCAAGGCTTGAATGAACTGAAAATATCACCAGCACCAGTCCAAGGAAGCACCAAAATAATGCTGATGATCAGCAGCTGGGTGGAAGTCGAGCTGGGTCCTGCTGGGTCCAAAAGGGGAGAGATGAATCCAGCAGGAAAGCTATCTATACCAATGAATACTGACAACAGGAACAATGAAAAGTCAGGGAGCATTCTGTGCAGCCAAACACTGTGACCTTCTATTGCCAGAAACCATATGTCTGTCTGTCACCCGTGACACACCCGTGACACCTTCTCATAATCACAATGGCTTTTTATCTGGTCTATTTGCTTTAGTGAGGCTGAAGAAGTAAAAGTTATGACTTAGTATTTCTGGAGAGCCCTACTGAGAATACAAGGCCAAAAATAAAAATAAAAAAGGGAGCTTCCATCCGGGTGCGGGTGTTTTCACTGCTTGTTGTAAACCTCTTGTTCCATTCCCTTGCTTACATACTTTCCACAAGGCCCATGAGAAAGGAGCCCATGAGATGACCTCCTCCTTTTAGGTGCTCCATAGTTGGCCCCATGGTATTTATGGCCTTCCATATGTAGCGGGCTATAGGTGGGATGGGTTTTACAATCAGCTAAAATTTCCATGTGATGTCCACTTCACTGTTGTTAAATTCCATCTGTGACAAGCAGCACAATGCAGGTTCCCATTAAGGGACACTCGATGCCTACACAGCTATCACCTTCCCTGGTGCCTTCATACATTGCCGTTCCCATCGTCTGTGCATAGGCTTTGTGCGTGACCTGTGACAGTGATAATAGGGACTAGCTCAAATGAAAATGTAGCTCCCCTAAGGTCATCAGGGAGCTACAAGGTACTGCATCCCCGCCAGGATGAAGGGCCTATCCCCTATCCCCCAGGAACCCGGAAGACCAGTGCCGGTAACAACAAAAACATTCTAGATAATCCCTGTTTTCCCCAATTCCCCCATAGACTGGTACCAGGCAAGGGTTGGACCATGGATGGCCACATAGAGGTGGAGTCATTCCAGTCCACTAGACAACCAGGTGGGAGGGGTAGACAGTGGACAGTCAGTCAGACAGTAGTTGGTAGGAGTCGGTGACAGAGAGAGGAAGCAAGGAGACGCACTGACAGGAGTAAAACAGTGACCTGAGGGCCCAGGTGTGTGGTTGCCGGTGGAGTGCTCCCGGAACCATGCACCGACGGTGTACAGAATCCTAGGTCCGGCAAACGCTCCAAGCAGATAAAATCTGCACAGTGAGGGGACTATCAAGGACCTCACTGACCTTGAGGTTCGGCACTCTGTAGCAACGGGAGAACCGGGGAACAGGACCAGAGAATCCGAACCCAAAGAGTTCACGGTACCGTCATATGGATTGCCGTTAAGAGACTACCAGGTTGGGACCCTCAGACGCTCCAAGCCACGGGGACCCACCAACCAGAGACAGGTGCAGGGGAAAGAAGCAACCAGGTCACTAAACCGGCACTGGGACTAAGGGGACCTGCGGTCAGCACCAGTCTTCCTCGGGTGACCAGTTTACATCTTGCTGTGAGTAACGGAACCAGTTACACTGCAACCCCCTGTGTGGCCTACCTTCTTACTACACCCATCTACATCACCTCCCCTCTGGGGCCCGGCCCTGCTTGCGGAGGGCCTAACATCCAGGCTGCCACCAACACCAGCCCCGGTAGTGAGAACTGTGCAGCAGCGGCGGCTCCATCCACATAGCCGCAACACCGCAAGTGGCGTCACGTGATAAACTTTCATTTAATTCCCCTGTAAATACACCCCTTTTACAAAAAGCGTCCCCAGGGTCACGGGACCGGGCAACGGCCACCAAGTGACATTCCCCAGTTATACACCGCCCGGGACCGAGTACCCCATAACGGCATCTGGAATAATGGTGTAGATGTAGTATTGGGTCTTAAGCACTCAAGAATTTTCAACCCAATTTTCTCAAGCAGGGAAGGCCTAATGTTATGTCTCATCTGGGAGGTGGATACTAGAAGCCCCTTGTTCCGGAAGAGCAATTACTGTGCAGCATATAATGTTAAAGTAACAGGATGTAGCCGAGCTGGAACACTGTAGACTGATGCAGCAGATCTGGAACAGCGAGGAGTGATGTTGTGGAGCTTTAATACTGCTAGAATGCAGATGCTACGTACTTACAGGACACTTACTACCTTAGTACTCAGTCGGGATGGCGGATAATGTCATTAGTACTTGTCATGTTAACCCGATGTGCAGCAAAATAGGAAGGACTAGCCGGAGAGGGCAAGCGATGGAGTGCTGGAACTGGGAGGGGTAAGTTAGGCTACTTTCACACATCAGTTTTCTGCATTCAGGCACAATCCTTTTTTTTCCTGATCCAACGGATCCGGCAAAAAATGTAAAAAACGGATCCGTTATGCCGGATGCGTTAAAAAAAACCGGATCCGTTGGATCCTTTTTGCATCTGTTTTGTCCGTTTTTTTTGCTGCAGCCGTTTTTTCAAAACATTGGAGCATGCTCAGTTTACAAAAACGGATCCGGCAGCCGCATCCGTTTTTTGCCGCATTACGCCGGATCCGGCACGATGCGTTTTTTTTTGCTGGACAAAAAAACGTTACAAGATAAGTTGCCTCCGGCCGCCGCTTTAGGCAATTATGACGGATCCGGCAAAAGCCGGATGCAACGCAAGGCCATCAGGCACAATCCGGCGCTAATACAAATCAATGGGGACAAAACGGATCCGGCGCCGGATCCGTTTTATCCGTTTTTTTCCGGATTGTGCCTGATGGAAAAAAACTGATGTGTGAAAGTAGCCTAAGGCTACTTTCACACATCCGGTTTTTGCTCTGCGGCACAATACGGCGTTCTGCAGAAAATCCGCCGGTTGCGTTTTTTTTTTCATAGACTTACATTAGTGCTGTATTGTGCCGCATGGGCTTGCGTTCGGTCCGGTTTTTGCCGCATGCGGCAGATTTAGCCTATGCCGCGACCAGATGGAACGTTCTCTGGCACGTTTTTTGCTCCGGCAAAAAAACCGCATCGCGCCGCATCCGGCCGCTGCGGCGCATTTTTCAATGCATGCCTATGGACGCCGGATGCAGCGCGATGCGGAAAAAACGCATCCGGCCGGCCGCATGCGGTTTCTTCCACTGCGCATGCTCAGTAGCGTGCCGCAACCGGAAAAAAACTGACGGGCCGCATGTAAAAACTTATGCAAAGGATGCGGTGTTTTTGCCGCATCCGTTGCATAGGTTTCACAGCCAGATTGAGCCGCACTGCTCAAACCGGATGTGTGAAAGTAGCCTAACACATAAATCCATCATAGAGAGCTCTTAGGCCATGTGCCCACGGGACCTTGTTTCTGTGGATTTTGCCGCGGAAAAACCTGCGGATTTTTCTGGATTTTCCAGATAAATCCGCAGGTTTTAGCATGTACAGTCACTCCCCATGTTATCCTATGGGACATAGGGAGTGCTGTGTCCACGCTGCGGAAAGTGCGGCTGCTGACCATGCTGCGGATGTAGGCATCCGCATGTATA
The DNA here is from genome assembly GCF_048569485.1 of Anomaloglossus baeobatrachus. Classification (NCBI taxonomy): domain Eukaryota; kingdom Metazoa; phylum Chordata; class Amphibia; order Anura; family Aromobatidae; genus Anomaloglossus; species Anomaloglossus baeobatrachus. Next base: position 37,444,380 of record NC_134356.1, on the reverse strand, counting down.
ATTGCATGTCAATTATTCATGTGGAATTACCTGCGGATGTCCCGGCCCTCCGCTATGGAGATAAGAGGCCGGGACGTCCGCAGGTAAGCCGCATGAATCTCCGCATGTTTCCCGCAGATATTCCGCTGTAATCTAGCAGCTAAAAATAGCTGCGGACACCGGCGGGCAGCTGCGGGAAACATGCGCTCGTACCTGCGGATACATCCGCAGGTACGAGCGCCCGTGGGCACATAGCCTTACAATGCAATCGTGAGAAAACATAATTATGCCATCCAGCGCAATATAATACAATAAATACTGAGCCCACATATTATCACTAGGGATGATCGAATACTTCAAATACTCGGCTTCGCGAATATTTTCCAAATAGGTCGCCGCTATTCAACTATTTGCGAATATTCGATGCGCAATGTAAGTCTATGAGAAACCCGAATAACAACTATTCGGAAATATTCGGGCTTCCCATAGACTTACATTGCGCATCGAATATTCCCATAGCGGCGACCTATTCGGAAAATATTCGCAAAGCCGAATATTTGAGGTATTCGGTGATCCCTAATTATCACCGTACAGAGAGCATATAATACTATGGTATAGAGCCCACAAGGTAATGATAGAGAGAGCACATAATGCCACCATACTGGCACAGACAGTCATGTGGTTTTTGGCAATAGAAGGTCATAGTGTTTGGCTGCGCAAAATGGTCCCTGACTTTCTATAGTTCCTACTCTCAATATTCATTGGTATAGGTAGCTTTCCTGCTGGGTTTTCATCTCTCCCCCTTTTGGACCCAGCAGGAGCTCACCTTCCATCCAGCTCCTGATCAGTATGCTCTTGGTGCTTATTTACTCCCTTCTTCTCTGAACTTGTACTGGTGACATTATTCAGTTCTTTCAAGCTTTGGATGCAAGCAGGTGGCTTGCTCTCATCTGTAGTATTGTTGCTGAAGCTTTGCTGAACTTCTGCCTGTTTCATCTGTGGATAAGTAGTTCATACTTTCCCCCTTGTGTCCTCCTTGTGTCTTCTCTAGTGTTTAGTGGGTTTGATGAAAAGCCCATCCATCCGTTCCCTATTTAGGGCCTAGCACTAGGGATACCTAGGGTCAGGTATCCGGCTCAGCGCATAGGTATGGAACCTATCTAGGGTGGTGAGGGACCCCAGGGACCTGCAGTAGGTTTGGTCAGAGGCACTATCTCCCCCTTCTCTAGATACAGGGGTCCCCTTCCTTTCGCCGCTCGCTTGTTACTTCCTGTACCTAGTGTGATACATACAGAGCCTACATAATCCCACAATACAGAGTTCACATAATACCATGAAGAGACCATTTAATACCACCATACAGAGCATACATAAATACATAATACCACCATACAGAGACAACACAATCACATACTATCATACAGAGCCTATATAGTGCCACTATACAGAGCCTACATAATACCACCATACAGAACCTATATAATACTACCATACCGAGCTCACATAATGCTTACATACAGAGCCTACATAATACCACCATATAAAGACTACAAAATATCACCATACAAACAAAATAATACCACCATACAGAACATACATAATAGCACCATCAAGAGATCATATAATACCACCATACAGAGTGTATACAACACCATCATTCAGAGTGTATACAATACCACCATACACAGTGTATACAATACCACCATACACAGTGTATACAATACCACCATACACAGTGTATACAATACCACCATACAGAGTGTATACAATACCACCATACACAGTGTATACAATACCACCATACAGAGTGTATACAATACCACCATACACAGTGTATACAATACCACCATACAGAGTGTATACAATACCACCATACACAGTGTATACAATACCACCATACACAGTGTATACAATACCACCATACAAAGTGTATATAATACCACCATACAGAGTGTATATAATACCATCATACAGAGTGTATACAATACCACCATACAGAGTGTATATAATACCACCATACAGACTGTATACAAAACCACCATACAGATTGTATATAATACCACCATACAGAGTGTATATAATACCACCATACACAGTGTATATAATACCACCATACAGAGTGTATATAATACCACCATACATAGAGTGTATATAATACCACCATACAGAGTGTATATAATACCACCATACAGAGTGTATATAATACCACCATACAGAGTGTATACAATACCACCATACAGAGTGTACATAATACCACCATACACAGTGTATATAATACCACCATACAGAGTGTATATAATACCACCATACATAGAGTGTATATAATACCACCATACAGAGTGTATATAATACCATCATACAGAGTGTATATAATACCACCATACAGAGTGTATACAATACCACCATACAGAGTGTATATAATACCACCATACACAGTGTATATAATACCACCATACACAGTGTATATAATACCACCATACAGAGTGTATATAATACCACCATACATAGAGTGTATATAATACCACCATACAGAGTATATATAATACCACCATACAGAGTGTATACAATACCACCATACAGAGTGTATATAATACCACCATACAGAGTGTATATAATACCACCATACAGAGTGTATATAATACCACCATACAGAGTGTATATAATACCACCATACACAGTGTATATAATACCACCATACAGAGTGTATATAATACCACGATACAGAGTGTATATAATACCACGATACAGAGTGTATATAATACCACCATACAGAGTGTATATAATACCACCATACACAGTGTATATAATGCCACCATACACAGTGTATATAATACCACCATACAGAGTGTATACAATACCACCATACACAGTGTATACAATACAACCATACAGAGTGTATATAATACCACCATACAGAGTGTATACAATACCACCATACACAGTGTATATAATACCATCATACAGAGTGTATATAATACCACCATACAGAGTATATATAATACCACCATACAGAGTGTATATAATACCACCATACAGAGTGTATATAATACCACCATACAGAGTGTATATAATACCATCATACAGAGTGTATACAATACCACCATACACAGTGTATATAATACCACCATACAGAGTGTATATAATACCACCATACAGAGTGTATACAATACCACCATACAGAGTGTATATAATACCACCATACAGAGTGTATATAATACCACCATACGGAGTGTATATAATACCACCACACAGAGTGTATATAATACCATCATACAGAGTGTATATAATACCACCATACAGAGTGTATATAATACCATCATACAGAGTGTATATAATACCACCATACAGAGTGTATACAATACCATCATACAGAGTGTATACAATACCACCATACAGAGTGTATATAATACCACCATACACAGTGTATATAATACCACCATACAGAGTGTATACAATACCACCATACAGAGTGTATATAATACCACGATACAGAGTGTATATAATACCACCATACAGAGTGTATACAATACCACCATACAGAGTGTATATAATACCACCATACAGAGTGTATACAATACCACCATACACAGTGTATACAATACCACCATACAGAGTGTATATAATACCACCATACAGAGTATATATAATACCACCATACAGAGTGTATATAATACCACCATGCATAGAGTGTATATAATACCACCATACAGAGTGTATACAATACCACCATACACAGTGTATATAATACCACCATACACAGTGTATATAATACCACCATACAGAGTGTACCGTATATAATACCACCATACAGAGTGTATATAATACCACCATACAGAGTGTATATAATACCACCATACAGAGTGTATATAATACCATCATACAGAGTGTATATAATACCACCATACACAGTGTATATAATACCCCCATACAGAGTGTATACAATACCACCATACATAGAGTGTATATAATACCACCATACAGAGTGTATATAATACCACCATACAGAGTGTATACAATACCACCATACACAGTGTATACAATACCACCATACACAGTGTATATAATACCACCATACACAGTGTATATAATACCACCATACACAGTGTATATAATACCACCATACACAGTGTATATAATACCACCATACAGAGTGTATATAATACCCCCATACAGAGTGTATACAATACCACCATACATAGAGTGTATATAATACCACCATACAGAGTGTATATAATACCACCATACAGAGTGTATACAATACCACCATACAGAGTGTATATAATACCACCATACAGATTGTATATAATACCACCATACAGAGTGTATATAATACCCCCATACAGAGTGTATACAATACCACCATACATAGAGTGTATATAATACCACCATACAGAGTGTATATAATACCACCATACAGAGTGTATACAATACCACCATACATAGAGTGTATATAATACCACCATACAGAGTGTATACAATACCACCATACATAGAGTGTATATAATACCACCATACAGAGTGTATATAATACCACCATACAGAGTGTATACAATACCACCATACAGAGTGTATACAATACCACCATACAGAGTGTATACAATACCACCATACAGATTGTATATAATACCACCATACAGAGTGTATATAATACCACCATACACAGTGTATATAATACCCCCATACAGAGTGTATACAATACCACCATACATAGAGTGTATATAATACCACCATACAGAGTGTATGTAATACCACCATACAGAGTGTATACAATACCACCATACACAGTGTATACAATACCACCATACACAGTGTATATAATACCACCATACACAGTGTATATAATACCACCATACACAGTGTATATAATACCACCATACACAGTGTATATAATACCACCATACAGAGTGTATATAATACCCCCATACAGAGTGTATACAATACCACCATACAGAGTGTTTACAATACCATCATACAGAGTGTATACAATACCACCATACAGAGTGTATATAATACCACCATACAGAGTGTATATAATACCACCATACACAGTGTATATAATACCACCATACACAGTGTATATAATACCACCATACACAGTGTATACAATACCACCATACAGAGTGTATACAATACCACCATACAGAGTGTATATAATACCATCATACACAGTGTATATAATACCACCATACACAGTGTATATAATACCACCATACACAGTGTATATAATACCACCATACACAGTGTATATAATACCACCATACAGAGTGTATATAATACCCCCATACAGAGTGTATACAATACCACCATACAGAGTGTATATAATACCACCATACAGAGTGTATACAATTATACCATACATAGAGTGTATATAATACCACCATACAGAGTGTATATAATACCACCATACAGAGTGTATACAATACCACCATACATAGAGTGTATATAATACCACCATACAGAGTGTATACAATACCACCATACAGAGTGTATACAATACCACCATACATAGAGTGTATATAATACCACCATAGAGTGTATACAATACCACCATACAGAGTGTATACAATACCACCCTACAGAGTGTATACAATACCACCATACATAGAGTGTATATAATACCACCATACAGAGTGTATATAATACCCCCATACAGAGTGTATACAATACCACCATACATACAGAGTGTATATAATACCACCATACAGAGTGTATATAATACCACCATACATAGAGTGTATATAATACCACCATACACAGTGTATACAATACCACCATACAGAGTGTATATAATACCCCCATACAGAGTGTATACAATACCACCATACATACAGAGTGTATATAATACCACCATACAGAGTGTATATAATACCACCATACATAGAGTGTATATAATACCACCATACACAGTGTATACAATACCATCATACAGAGTATATATAATCCCATCATAAAGAGCTTACATAATACCATCATATATAATCTACACAATATCACCATACAGAGACAATATATTGCCACCATACAAAGCGATCATTATACCAACATAGAGAGCCTACATAATATCACCATACATTGATGATATATTACCACCATACAGAGCTCACATACCACCACAGAGATCATATAGTACCACCATACAAAGCGTAAACAATGCTACCAGGCAGAGACCAAATAATACTATCATGTATATTCAGAGCCTAGGTAATACCGCCATACAGAGTGTACATAATACCAACATAGAGACCATATAATTTTACCATACAGATTGTACATAATGCCAATATACAGAGACCAAAAATTTTTATAATATAGAACCTATATAATTCCACTATACGGAGCCTAGATAATACTACCATATGGTAACCATAAAATACTAAACTACAGAGGCCATATAATACCACTGTACAGATTCCATATAATAGCACTGTAAAGAGACTATATAATACCATCATACAAAGACCGTATAATACCACCATAGAAAGACCATATAATACCACCATAGAAAGACCAGATAATACCACTATTCAAAGATCATATAATAGCACCTTAGAAAGACCATATAATACCACTATACAAAGACCATATAATACCACCATAAGAAGACATGTTACCACCATTCAGAGATCTCCTAATAATGCTACTATACATAGAACACAATTTTTCCTTATAGTTCCAAATAATCCAGTACTGACCCTTCTGAACCTCCTACTATGGTACCTGTGACATCCCCGGTTCCTCCTGTGATTAGTAGGTTGCCGCAATATAATACCGTTGTGTTGATCTGGTGCTACCGTAGGAAGGAGCACCGGGGAAGTCACTGATAGTAGGCGATTCACAGGATTCTGGTAGGGTAGTCATGGGCTACCAATTTTGCCTTTAGACCAGGATCCTTCAAATTGTTGCCCTCAATTCTACTTATGACCCACAGGGTCGATATTTATCATATTTTTTCACTATTTTTCCGTTGAATCTTTTGTTTTTTTTTCATAACACTTTCCAAAAATCCTCCTCTTCTTCCCTCAGGAGCCTGTAAGGTTTCCCAGTCACGAATAACATGATCTGCCATCTAGTTGGGCGTGAACTCGTGGTGGTTGTCTTCGGAGACTTCAACTCCTGAGATTTCCATGGTACAATGCTATGGAAACACAAAAACCAAGCGAAAACATTTCATTTCACAACTAACATCTAATTTTACTCGGTGTCTGACTGACCTAGAATACCCTGAAATGTGTGGAGTGTAGACCAAAGTCTGGATGGTCTACACCAATTATTCTTTCGATTATTTATGACGTTTTCTAAAAAAATGTGTATATGAGGAGTAACACCATCTCTGGTTATTATATGACCTCTACACTGTATTTTTCACCAGTTTTCCCCACCACAGACTCTATCTCTGAATTTTTAGTTGTCCTTGACCTTGTTGGATGGGAAAGCCATATTGTCTCTGTAGCGCCCCAGAAAGCCTCAGGGCACAACAGGGAACTGCATCCTCTTGGGGATGCAGGACCTAGCCCCTGGGACCTGGAGTACCAGTGCCGATTCCACCAACACACATCTAAATCCTAGTTCTCCTCTCCACACTGGGCATAGAGGGTTAACCATGTAAGGGGATGGTCGCCATGGGAACAAGTCCCTGAGTATAGCCAGCCTGGTGGGAGGGGTCAGTCGGTAGTGAGGAGAGAAGGAGGGAGCACACGGGAGAGGTGTGCGGACGTGCCTGAGCTGGATCCGTGTAACGGTGACCCTGGGGGCACAGGAGATAGGTCGCCAGGATGGGTACCGAGATACCACTGGGACCGGAGCATGCACGGGGTACAGGGTCCTAGGGCAAATGTCAAGTTTCAAATGGTTTGATAAATACCTGCACGGTGAGGACACCTTCACGGACTTCATCGAACCTTCATCAGCAGTAAACTAGGATCGGGGTTCGGACACTTACCTCCCCGCAGGGTCCACACTGCCCGCCGTATAGAGAAGGAGACTGTACCCCAAAAGGGACAGTCGGGATTCTCAAACGCTCCATGCTACGGGGACTCAATCTACAGAGAGTGTCGGGGACAGAGCAACCTGGGTCACTACATTGGCACTGGTCCTCCTGGGACCGGAACCAGCAAGCCGAGGGTCAATGTGAGTAGAGACTGTTAAAGTTAACCTGGTGTGGTCTCCATCATTATACACCATACATCTCCCAGGCCCAGCCCTACCTGTGGAGGGCCTACCACCATAACTGCCACTATCACCATCTCTGGGAGTACCCATGTTGAGCAGCGGCGGATTTCCATTCTTAACCGCAACCCGCATTTCCTGTAAATACCCCCTTTTATTAAGCATCCCCAGGGCACGGGACCGGGCAACGACCACCCGAAGTGACATTCCTGTTTGCAACCGCCCGGGACCGAGTACCCCCTTCCCTAGGTGACACATCTTGATACACAGCACACGCAGACAAGAGGGATTCCTGTGATTCCATCTCGATGTTCAGAATCAGCTGCGGCCTAGAGGATACTGGACTGAGATAAAACACTAGAAAGCTGAAGTATGACCTCTGTGCCTGTGCTTCTCTTTTTCGTTTTGCTCTTTCCACCGTCCCTTTTCCATAGACTTCAATAAGCAGCTGTAATCTGATCCCTCAGCAAGCTGATAAGCCATCTTGTCTTGTTTTGACAATATTTCAGTGTCAACGATGAGTCCAGGCTTTTCTCTAATAAGATATTTTATATTGTTTCTTATGTTGATAATTTAGACACCATTGGGTCCGCTAGTTAGTCATGCTTTCTTGCCTCTGAGCAGTTTCTCCAAAGAATGAAGGATCCAAATATAGTTCTGCTTATTGGTCAAGACATTTCAAAAAGATAGTGGGCTGAATTACAGGGAGGGATTGAGTTCTGGTGACCTTGATGACCTTTAATCTCCCAAATTATCTTCCCAATCTAGTGTTGCACAGCTTCTAGCTTCCCAGTTGCAGAACAAAGTTCACAGAGCAGATTACATGGGATAACAGGCTCTTTACTCCTTAGAGAACATGAGGAAATGATATGCACAATCGTACAGCACTGCATCAGGAAGTGAAAGCAAAACTAGGAAGAAAAACAAAAGACTTTTTACAATACAGTGAGTAAGGAAACTTTACACAACATCGCCATCTACTGTTAGATCAGCATAAAGTCCTCCTTCACACATACAAAGAAGTCCTCATCTGTTGCATATACCAACATCTAGTTCTTGTGATCTCAACATGCCCATACCATTGTTTAGGGCAGCAGTCCCTATTTATAAGGGTAGAGTAAACTCTGCTCACCATTGATATGTCCACCTTCCAGAAAACTGTGATGGTCATTTGGCAATCATATCAAACCTACAAAAGGTTGAGGTGAGATATGGCGTGCCCTTGACCTTATGTTGGCCCAGAGCTAGTGCTCCTGGCTGGCAAGTGGTCAATGGTGAAAAATTACAGGTACCCTACCTGGTTGTGGTGCATAAATACTCAGGTGTATCTAAAGGGGGCTGGTAGGGCTAGTGCAACTAGTTCCGGGAGCCATGGGGTGGAACCAGCACACCACCCTGCCTTGACCATGATATTTAGATGAAGGGTTAGTGTTCTTTTCTCATTGGGAGGATGAAAGCTTAGCGATGCCTCTGTCCAAGTTTACACACATATTCGGCACTACTACATCTGCTTGTGTTGTATCGGATTTCAAAGTGCCGAAAGTTTCTTATTCACTAATTATATCCATCTTCTGCCAAAAAAGAGGATCGGAAATAATGCGAAGAATCCTAATTATCTCATTAGTGAAATGTATCATGACAGACATCGGGCTTTTAAGCCTTATGTTGTGGAACTTAGCTTGACAGACATTAGGAGGACCTCCACCCCCAACCCCTGGTACTTGTGTGATGAGCGGTGGACTTCCTAGTCATCGGGATTGTTGACAGCCGCCATGTGTGAACTCAGTGGACCCCATTATAAGTAGATGGTGTCATGAATTCTGCATGGTTTTGCCGTTCCTGAGCCAAGGAAGGTATCCTGCCTCCAAGAGGGGCCTGTTTGCTCTGGTCTCGTTCCAGGGATCACGCCGCCATATCTTGGTGCTGCTGCCTCCGGGACGCCGACTGTGATATTTCCGATTTGGCTGTGTGTTCTTCTCCTGTGAGAAGTACTCTGTTTCGTGTCCTGCTACCCTGTACCGTTTGTCCTGACCTCTGACCCTTCTGCCCGACCTGACCTCCTGCCCTACCTGACCTTTGTCCCTCTTGCCCTACCTGATGTCTGTCCCTTCTGCCCAACCTTACCTCCTGCCCTACCTGACCTCTGCCCCTCTTGTCCTGTCTGATCTGTCCCTCCTGCTTGTCCTGTCCTTCATCTGTCCTGCCCGACATTCCCTCTGTACCTGTGTCCTCTGGATTCTGGTCCTGCTCTGTGTCCTCCACCCGCTCACCCATGTTCATTTCTTCTCCCGGCATCCGACCTCAGCTCTGTTTCTTGACTTTGGCTTTTTTTCCTCCCCAGTACTGACGTTGTATCCTGGCATTGACCCTTTCAGTTTGACTATCCCTACGCTGTGTTTGCGACCTCTAGTGGGCTTCTGAATTATTGCACTCAGGAGTAGGTTCATACCCAAGTCCCAGCGCCACCTAATGGTAGCCTGACAGATGGGATGAGTCTGGCACAGTTTGATGGAACTGGAAAATGGTAAATGATGGCACATATGTGGACCCCAAACTGAGACTTGAGCAGGGGCAAGTGGTACAACGTGGAGGTGAAGGACAACAAGGGTGGATGCTATTAGTGTAAAATTCTTAGAGGTGCAAAACATATTTATACAAAAAATACTTTTTTTTCTAACCCTACGTTGCTAAGAAGTGGCGTCTCTAGTGCCGAAGTTCTGACACAGTTCACATGCCCCCGTCTCATGGATGAGACCCCCCAGATCTCTGTGTGGGCGCCTAATTGAGCTCTATAGACTCTCTGTATACGGCTCTCCATCCAGCATGGACTCTGTAAGCCTACACCCTACAAGACGCCAGAATTATGGGACAGGCGGAGTATCAACATTACCAAATTGTGCCGCCTGTGCCGGATCCATGTGCAGAGGAGATGACTCGGATTAGAGGGCTATACACTTTATTAAAAGGTGAGCATCCAGCACCAATGTGAATAAAACGCAAAGTTTATTTCATTAAAATTATGATAAAACGCAGAACTCGTGACACGTTTTGGACGTCAATCCTTAGTTGTCCGAAACGCGTCAGTGTTCTGTGTTTTATCATAATTTTATTGATGAAAGAAACTTTGAGTTTTATTCACATTGGTGCTGGATACTCACCTTTTCGTACCTGTAACCTGTGGAAGCCAGCCACATGTATTCATAAACGTCAAAGGAGTCCGGATGAAAACTACCTGCACCTGATCATCTACTGCACCTACGGTGAGCTGAGCCCCTCTTCTTGTTTTCCCACATTAATACTGGCTTAGAAGATATCAATATTTTCCCCAGGCGCTGGCAAACCATCTATTATTCCATCCATCCATCCATCCATCCGTCCATCCATCCATCCGTCCATCCATCTATCCATCCATCCGTCAAGTAATCCACCTATGTATCCATCCATCCATCCATCCATCCGTCCGTTCATCCACCTATGTATCCATCCATCCATCCATCCGTCCGTTCATCCACCTATGTATCCATCCATCCATCCATCCATCCATCCATCCATCTATCCATCCATCCATCCGTCCGTCCGTCTCTGTTCATGCACCCATGTATCCATCCACCCATCACATAGATGATAACCTACTGATTGCTAAGGCTCCAAGCGCTAGGACCCCCACATAGAGCAGAGGCTCAGGAGGCACCAACAGCACTCTATTCACTTTGTGGGACTGTTTAAGTGCAGAGTTTGACTTTTTCTACCAGTCCAATAGAGAATGAATAGAGCTGTAGTGCTCAACCTCCTCTCCATTGAGACAGGGCTCTGCAGAACCATTCTTGGGACTTGTTGGGGGTACAAATGTTTAGACCTCCAACGATCAGAAAATTATCCTGTTCATATCAAAGAGGGTATAACTTACCTTTATGTGAATCCCCTATAACTTAACCTTCTTCAATCAATGTCTTAAAGGGAACTTGTTACATTATTAACCTGCAGATATGGGGTTAATCTACAGGTTAATAACATTGTCGTCACACTGAGAGCCCAGCTACTGGGAGAAAATAAACTTTATTCTTCCTGGCCGCTTCTGGCTTTCAGTCATAGAGGCGTGGCTTGAGTCACCACTCAGTACATAGAGAGTGCCAGCTGTAACTATGCCCCAGCACTGACTGACAGCTGTTTCAGCAGTGCATCAGTGTGCAGCTGGCTGTTAGTCAGTGCTGGGGCTGCGGTTACAGACGCCGCTCATTGTGTACTGAGTGGTGACTGCAGCCACGCCTCTATGACTGAAAGCCGGAGGCTGCAGGGAGGAATAAAGATTATTTCCTCCCTGTAGCTGGGTTTTCATTGTGGTGGCCACTGGGCTTTAGAACATGCAGATTAACCCCATATTTGCTGGTTAATAGCGTTTGGGCACTTGACAGGTTCCCTTTAAGTATAATCTTCTTGCTTTTGTCTTACCTCCTGGCATCTAGTATGGGTAAATCACTTCATTACTTTGTCTCACAATTGAACATTCATTTTACCTTTAGGGTTTCCCTGGAGGATCCCAGGAGCCGTCAGTTACATTTAATGGATAGATTGTTTGCATTTCCCAGGAATTAGGTGCATAGAGCTTGCAGACGGCTTTTCTGGAGGTAGAACATTGTCTGGAATTTAGCGACATCTGTTCCATCAGCAGCTTGTAAGGAGATCTGCGTCTGTGATTTATGTCTTAATCGTGCTCCTGTGATATCTTCGCTCCTGGTTGTTAATTAGGTATCCCTTTTGTGTTCTGTAGAAACACAGATTAGCTCCCTCCCAGAAGGAAGAAAGATAATTTCACTTGCATCATCTACCTAGTCAGTTGACTTACAGGGCCCAAGATAGTTTCCTTCCTTCTGGGAAATATCTATTTTTGCATAATTTTCTCATAGAGCATTGCCTTTAAGATTACATATATAGCTGTTCTCCTTAAAGGGGACCTGTCACTATGTCAATAGGGTCAAGTTTTTCCTCTTATCTTATTTCCAATGGTCAACCTGAGCATTTCGCATTTTTTGTTTTTAAAATCCGCCATACGGTTCCAGATATATGGACCTTTTTATCTAGCACGTTAGGTCTTTACAAGGGGACGTAGCTCACAGGATCCTCTGGGGCGTGTCTTTAGAGACACATTACTTCTAAATAAAAAAAGCTCATAACTCTTGAACCGTATGTCGGATTTTAAAAAAGAAAAAAGTGGAATACTTCGGGGAGCTATAAGAAAGAAATAAGACCAAAAACTAGCACCTTTGGACCAGGTGACAGGTCACCTTTAAGGAGGGTAAGAGTCTCTTAAAAGTTATGGGGAAGCAAGAGGAGTTCATATATAACAGCAACAGGTTCACAATTATAACTAAAGGTCATAAGTATACACTAAAATTCCATAATTCAGCTCCTATGAAGTATTCCACCCTGAATCAAACATCAGTGAATATGTGCTGGGTTGGGGGGGGCTGTCTGACTACAAGAACCGCGACTATAATGGGACCATAATTCCTCATTTCACCAGCCGGGTAGCACATTTGTGACCAACACTACATTGAAAACCCTCCTAGGTGCCTACTTTGACAAAAGTGGAAGGGGGAACCGGTGATCGGACCACAACTAATTTACATTTATGAACTATTAATATATAGGAGATAACGTCTTCATGTTGCAGCACCTCTTTAATTTATTCGTAATATTCTTAAAGCTGGAAGGATACTTAATCTTTAACAGGATAGTCCTTATTATCTAACCCTATAGGCGATGTGACATTCTCCAGCATTAGATGATGGTTATAGCTCACTAAGTAGCCTCCTTTAATTCTTGTTATCGGCAGCCACCACTAGAGGGAGCTCAGGAGTTTACTGCATACATTTATATTTTGCACGTAATAGTCTCGATATAGATTGACTAATAGACTATTCAGCACAGAATTGTTGACTTTTTTGGTTAAAAAAAGGAGTTTTGCATTTTTATAGTCAAAGAAATCATCAGGAGGATATTACTAAAACTAACGCGGGCCCAATATTTCCATAATCTCCTCCCTCTGGGACGGAGTGTGAAATATACATGAGACTGAATTCCCATGGAAGATATCAACTGCTGAAAGCTGCACTGGATCTCGGATCTTCATACTAAACATTCCTTTCATATGGAAATGTCAAGACGACTTCATTACTGACGCAGTATAAGATGTATGTTCTGCAGCTCATTATATAATGTACAGGACATAGCGAAGAATTATATTTGGATACAGAGCAGAAGTGAGTAGACTATCAATCTATATATATATACAGCATATATCACACTTGTCAATAGCACGTTTAGAAATATATGTACTTAGAAAATTGGTAACGTGTTCAATACTTATTTCAAGGTCCTGGCTGCCTTCGCTGTCAAAGTTTTACCTGCCTTGACTGTCAAGGTGCTATTGACATGAATTTTTCACTAGATGTTGGTAACAACCCATCCAATCCACACAGGGAAAGAAATCAAACCAAAGATGTCCATAAATGATGTGTAATAATGGTAAAAAGTATTGACCACATGAGGTGCGAAAAGCCATAGAGAGTCATGACATCAGCTGAAATCTATCAGTAATTAGAAAACAATCAAGCCTCTTAGTGAAGACTAATATCAACTGTTTCAACTGATAAAAAGGTGCCACACAATAAACATCACATGATGGGTAAAACCAGTGAGCTGTCTCAATACCTTTGCATCCTTTTATTGCAAAACATACTGATGTGATTGGTTATAGAAGAATTTCAAAACTACTAAAGGTGCCAGTGAGTACTGTTGGGGCCATAATCCAGAAGTAGAAATAACATAATATCACAATAAAATGGCCACGGCCTCCCACAAGGCTTCAGATAGAGGAGTGGAAAGAATTATCAGAAGAGTTGTCCAAGATACAATGACCACTTGTGGAGAGCTACAGAAAGGCCTGGAATCGGCAAGTACAATTGTTTCAATGAAAACAGTAAGTAATGCACTCCCCCTCCATGGCTCATCACACAAGACTCCATCATTGCTGGACAAGTTTAAGGTTTGCTCAAAAACATTTAGAGAAGTCTGTGAAATACTGGGAGAAAATAGTCTGGTCAGAGGAGAACAAAATTGTACTCTTTGGAGGCCATAATATACTTCATGTTTGGAGGCCAAAAGGCAAATCACCCCAAAAACACCAACAACTGAGGTTTGGAGGTGGGAACGTCATGGTGTGGGGCTGTTTTTCAGCAGACGGCACTGGCAAACTTCATATAATTGAAGGAACGATGAATGGACAACTGTACGGAGACATTCTTAATAAAAACCTGCTGCCATCTACCAGGATGAAGATGAAACTAGAGAGGACATTTCAGTGAGACAATGATCCCAAACACACGGCCGAGTTTCAGAGAAAGAAAATAAAGCTGCTAGAATGGCTGAGCCGATCACCGGACCTGAATCCAATAGAAAATGTATGGAAGGAGCTAAAGCTCAGAGTCCATAGAAGAAGCCGGGACCTTCAGGATGTGAAGAGTGTTTGTGTGGAAGAATGGGCCAAAATCACACCTGAGCAATGCAGACGACTAGTGTCTCCATATGGGAGGCGTCTTGAAGCTTCATCCCCAACAAAGGCTTTTGTATGAAGTATTAAAGACATTTCAGTAAGCGTGTTCAATACTTTTTCCCTGTGTCATTTCTCATTGATACACCACTTAATTTATGGATATCTATGGTTTGATTTCTTTGCCTGTGTGGATTGGATGGGTTGTTACCAACATCTGGTGAGAAATTCATGTCAATAGCACCTTAAGAAATATGTTTACTTAGAAAATTGGTGACGTGTTCAATACTTATTTCACCTGATATACATAATAAAATGCACATAGGGATACTGTACATACAAAGATATATGCACTTACTAATTCACATGCCTCTTATTTTATATACTAGAAGGTGGCCCGATTCTACGCATCGGGTATTCTAGAATTTACGTATTGTGTAGTTCATGTATGATTTTTGTTATATATATAGATATATATATAGATGTTGTTGTGTGTAGTTACCAAGTGTTTGTGTAGGGGCTGTACATGTTCTGGGTGTTGTCTGGGTGTGACGGGGGGTGAGAGCGGTGTTGTATGTGTGTTGCGTTGTTTGTGGAGCGCTGTGTGTCTGTAGCGTTGTGTGTGTGTTGCGCGGTTTGTGTGTGTGTGGTGTGTTTCGGGGGGAGGTATGTTTTGTGCAATGTGTGTGTTGTGCGGTATGTGCGTATATTTGTGTGTGCAGCGTTGTCTGTGTGTGGGTGTCTGTGTAGGGCAGTTGTTTGTGGTTCCCAGTGTGTGTGTGTGGTGTGTTGTGCAGTGCGCGCGCGGCTGTGTGTGTGTGTGTGTGTGTGTGTTGGGGGGAGGTGTGCACTCCCCATCGTGCTCCATCCCCCATGCAGCGGACTCCCCATCGTGCTCCATCCCCCATGCAGCGCACTCCCCATCGTGCTCCATCCCCCATGCTGCGCACTCCCAAACGTGGTCCATCCCCCATGCTGCGCACTCCCAAACGTGCTCCATCCGCCATGCTGCGCACTCCCCATCGTGCTCCATCCCCCATGCAGCGCACTCCCCATCGTGCTCCATCCCCCATGCAGCGCACTCCCCATCGTGCTCCATCCCCTATGCTGCGCACTCCCCATCGTGCTCCATCCCCCATGCTGCGCACTCCCAAACGTGCTCCATCCGCCATGCTGCGCACTCCCAAACGTGCTCCATCCGCCATGCTGCGCACTCCCAAACGTGCTCCATCCGCCATACTCCGCACTCCCCATCGTGCTCCATCCCCCATGCAGCGCACTCCCCATCGTGCTCCATCCCCTATGCTGCGCTCCCCCCATCGTGCTCCATCTCCCATGCTGCGCACTCCCAAACGTGCTCCATCCGCCATGCTGCGCATTCCCAAACGTGGTCCATCCCCCATGCTGCGCACTCCCAAACGTGCTCCATCCGCCATGCTGCGCACTCCCAAATGTGCTCCATCCGCCATGCTGCGCACTCCCAAACGTGCTCCATCCGCCATGCTGCGCACTCCCAAACGTGGTCCATCCGCCATGCTGCGCACTCCCAAACGTGCTCCATCCGCCATGCTGCGCACTCCCAAACGTGCTCCATCCGCCATGCTGCGCACTCCCAAACGTGGTCCATCCGCCATGCTGCGCACTCCCAAACGTGCTCCATCCCCCATGCTGCGCACCCCCCATCGTGCTCCATCCCCCATGCTGCACCAGCATCAGCCTCTCTACCCGCAGCATCAGCCTCTCTACCCGCAGCATCAGCCTCTCTCATCCCAGCATCAGCCTCTCTGTCCCCAGCATCAGCCTCCCTGTCCCCAGCATCAGCCTCTCTCATCCCAGCATCAGCCTCTCTCATCCCAGCATCAGCCTCCCCCAGCATCAGCCTCTCTCCTCCCAGCATCAGCCTTTTCGGTCCCCAGCATCAGCCTCTCTCCTCCAAGCCTACCCCAGCCTCAGCCTCCCCCAGCATCAGCCTCTCTTCTCTCAGCCTCCCCATCCCAGCCTTCCCCAGGATCAGCCTCTCTCCTCCCAACCTCGTCCAGCACGCCGTGCCCCTCTGCCGACACTCACAGATCCGATCGCATACACACACACACACCCACACACACCCGATCGCACACACACACACACCCGATCGCATACACTCACACACACCCGATCGCATACACTCACACACACCCACACACACCCGATCGCATACACACACACACCCGATCGCATACACTCACACACACCTGATCGCATACACACACACACACCCACCCACACCCGATCGCATACACTCACACACACCCGATCGCATACACTCACACACACCCGATCGCATACACTCACACACACCCGATCGCATACACTCACACACACCCGATCGCATACACTCACACACACCCGATCGCATACACTCACACACACCCGATTGCATACACTCACGCACACACACATTGACGATATTGCACATACGCGCTCATACTCACAACATCCGGAGATACCACATGCTTCTGGCCACGTGATCCTCCGGCAGGTCCTGGAAGCTCACAGCACAGTATCGCCGCCGAGAAGCAAGCGATATCCCAGGATGTTGTGAGTATGTGGATGCGATGTGATGTGTGTGTGTGCTGTTATGTGTGTGCTGTTATGTGTGTGTATTTTCCGCCGCTGCAGGACCTTGATGCGCTGGTAACTATGCTACCATGGTTACCAGCGCATCTCGTCCCCCGCTCGTACGGGAGCCCACACCAGCATACGCCGGCCAGCCCCAGCAATGCGAGGGTATGTGTCGGCTGGGTTGGCGGCGTACGCTGATGTGGGCTCCCAGGGGTACAGTACTCACCTGGTAGTCGTGGCTCCGTGACCGTGTCCGTTCAGGGAATGCGTGGGGGGGCGTGGCCAGAGCTAGCGTGCATTGCGTGAGGGGGGCGGGGCGTGGCCAAGTTGCCAATGCCTGCAGGGTGCCGGGGCGAGAGGCCAATCTGTGGGGGGCGGAGCCTGGGCGAGCGGCTGGCCAATCCGTGTGGGGGCGCAGCCTGGGCGAGCGGCCAATCCGTGCGGGGGGGCGGGGCCATGGCGAGCCCAGCGGCCAATCAGCTTTGTGTCACCGTAACGACACAATTTTGGAGCAAGACAGAGACAGACAGACAGACAGACAGAATAAGGCAATTATATATATAGATATATATAGAAACGTACACATGGATCTCCTCATAAATGCATGTAGGTATCTGTTTACATGCAGTATCTTGAAAAAGTATTCATACCCTGTGAACGTTTCCACATTTTCTCATGTTACATCCATAAATTTAAATGTATTTTATTGGGATTTTATGTGATATTCCAACAAAGTAGCAAGTATTTGTGAAGTGTAAAGGAAATGATGCATGATTTTATAAAGATTTTCATCTGAAAATTGTGGCGTGCATTTGTATTCACCCCCCGGGTCAATACTTTGTAGGATCACCTTTAGCTGTGATTACTACTGCAAGTCTTTTGGGGAAGTCTCTCCAGCTTTGCACATCTAAAGGTGACATTGTTGCCCATTCTTCTTTGCATTCGCTCTCGCTCCGTGAGATTGGATGGAGACGTCTGTGAGCAGCAACTCTCACACTTTGTCACAGACTTTCAATGGGATTTCAAGCCGTTCACACACATGAATATGCTTTGATCTAACCCATCCATTGAAGCTCTGGCAGGATGTTTAGGGTCATTGTCCTGATAGACGGTGAACCTACACCCTTGGCTCAAGTCTTCTGCAGCCTCTAACAGTTTTTCTTCCTGGATTGTCCATATTCCCATCATCTGTAACCAGCTTCCCTGTCCCTGCTGAAGAAAAGCCTCCCCACAGCATGATGCAGCCTCCACCTTGTGTGATGGTGGGGATGATGTTCTCAGGGAGATGTGCAAGGTTAGTTTTCCCGCCACATATAGTGTTTTAAAAGTTCTACTTTGGTCTCATCTGACCAGGGCATCCTTTTCCACATGCTCACTGTGTCCCCTATGTGGCTTTTTGCAAACAGCAAACAACATGTGTTATGTCTTGCTTTCAAAAATGTCTTTCTTCTTGCCATTCTTCCATAATGGCCAGATTTGTGAAGTATACCACTAATAGTTGTCCTGTGGACAGATTCTCCCCCTGAGCTGTGATCTCTGCAGCTCCTCCAGAGTGACCATGAGCCTCTCGGCTGTTTCTCTAATTAGTCCTCCTCTCTCTTGGGATGTCAGTTTAGGTGGACGGCCATGTCTTGGTAGGTTTGCAGCTGTGCCATACTCCTTCCATTTTAGGATGATGGATTGGACAGTGCTCCGTGAGATGTTCAGAGCTTGGGCTATTTTTTTCATAACCTAACCCTGCTTTACTCTTCTCCACAACTTTATCTCTGACCTGTCCGGTGTGTTCCTTGGTTTTCATGATGCCGTTTGATCCATAATGCTCTCAAACAAACCTCTGAGGTCTTCACATAACAGATGTAGTTATACTGAGAAGAAATTACACACAGGTGGAGACAATTTACTAATTAGGTGACTTCTGGAGGAAATTAGTCACCTGGTATTTATTTAGGGGGATCAGACTACAGGGGACTGAATACTAATGCATGTCACAATTTTCAGATTTATAGTTTTTAAATATTTAGAAAACCATGTATCATTTATATCACGCTTCACAAATACTTGTTCCTTAAGGGGGTGTTACACGTAGCGATGTCGCTAGCGAGCATAACTGCCCCCGTCGTTTGTGCGTCACTGGCAAAATGCACAATATCGTTCAGAGCCGTCACACGGACTTACCTGCCAAGTGACGTCGCTGTTGCCGGCGAACCGCCTCCTTTCTAAGGGGGTGGTTTGTGCGGCGTCACAGCGGCGTCACTAAGCGGCCGCCCAATAGAAGCGGAGGGGCGGAGATGAGCGTCAGTAACATCCCGCCCACCTCCTTCCTTCCGCATTGCCGGCGGCCGCAGGTAAGCTGTAGGTCGTCGTTCCTGCGGTGTCACACGTAGCGATGTGTGCTGCCTCGGGAACGACGAACAACCTGCGTCCTCAACAATCAACGATTTTTTGAAAATGAACGACGTGTCAACGATGGACGATTTGGTGAGTATTTTTCATCGTTAACGGCCGCTCGTTGGTGTCACACGGAACGACGTCGCTAACGATGCCGGATGTGCGTCACGGAATCCGTGTAGATACGTCGTTGCGTGTAACGGGGCCTTTAGTGTGGGAATATCCCAATAAAATACATTTAGGATTTCTGGTGTAACGTGAAAAAATGGGAAAAAGTTCACGCGTGTGAATACTTTTTCAAGGCACTGTACATAGATGCAGGATTACACACATACAAGCACAGTGGTAATGCAGGACTCGGATACACAAATTTTTTTTTCCATTTTGCCTATTTTGCTCTGTGCACGCCATCAGTTTTAGCTGACATGACCTTCAGCGTGTCTACACCCCCCCGCTATAACATAAGCGTGTAAGTCAGAGGGTCTCCCCGCTGTCTATTTAAGGAAAGGAATATACTCTGAACAGACCGCAGGAGTAATATGTCACAGTAATGGCACAACCGGCTCCGTTATATTCCAACCATTCCTGGAGAAGCTTCTGCGCGACGTCTGGACAAGAGACGCCCGTTGCGAGAGTCCTCCACAGCGCCCCCCACTGGACGCCCAGGGAAAGTCCTCTATGGGTGCCAGGAGCCAGCCGAATATTTTACATTGAATGGAACTATGGCTTTGTTTGGACACAGAATGAAGTCTGATTTCTAAATGATAAGAGGCACTAACATTATCGGAACAGTTTTTAGTGCTCTTTTTTGTGTCAATTTTCCTATTTTTCCCATTTTCCTAATTATCGCTATAATTACATGAAGTGAAACATTGTGGAAACGAAATGTCATGTCTCTGATAGATGTTCAGAACCAGGAACGTGTTACCATGGACACAAATCATTGACATTTTATATAAACTGTAAATACTCGCTGTTCTCAAGGGAATGTGTATATATGATAAAATTTATCGCTGCCTTCTTATAGAAATGGTCTATATATTTCTGTGCCTGTATAATCCTATCTATCTCTCTATACTTATGTCCCCCATCCTGTGTAACTTCCTGGTAAATATGTCCCCCATCTTAGTATATGTCCCCATTATGGCCACATCCTGGTATAGGTCCCCATTATGGCCACATCCTGGTGTATGACCCCATCGAGACTATATCCTGGTATACATGGCTCCACCCTGGTATACATGTCCCTCGTATGGCTCCATCCTGGTATATATGTCCCCATCATGGCCCCACCCTGGTATATATGTCCCTAACATGTCCCCATCCTGGTATATAACTGGTATATAGGTCCCAATCATGGTCCCATCCTGACATATATGTCCCCATCATGGTCCCATCCTGACATATATGTCCCCATCATAGCCCCATCCTGGTATATATGTCCCCCATCATGGCCCCATCCTGGTCTATATGTCCCCAACATGGCCCCACCCTGATAGATATGTCCCCAACATGGCCCCATGCTGGTATATATGTACCGATCATGGCCCCATGCTGGTATATATGCCTCAATTATGGTCCCATCCTGGTATATATGTCCCGATCATGCCCCATTCTGGTGTATATGTCCCCATCATGGCCCCATCCTGGTATATATGTGCCGTTTATGGCCACATTCTGATTTATAACCCCATCCTGTATATATTGCTCCACCCTGGTATATATGTAGCATCATAGTCCCATCCTGGTGTCCTCATCCTGGTATATGTCCCCATCATTTCCCCTTCTTGGTGTATAACCCCGATCATGGCTGTATCCTGGTATTTATGGCCCCATCCTGGTATATGTTCCCATCCTGGTATATGTCCCCATCCGGGCCACATCCTGGTACATATGATCCCCCAACACACTGCACACAATAAAAAAACAAAAAACGATTATACTCACTTTCTCTCCACTCCCCCAGTGTCCTCCGATGCTGTCATGCCAGCAACTAACCTCAGCGTGTAAGCAGTGCAGTGCATGACGTCACTGTCATGTACACCACCGTTGGCTGCTGGCATATTTATTGCTGAACATGCCCAGGATTATGGGTGTGCAAAGCAGTGAATATCCATATTCTTTAATAGTGGCACATGTGACCTCCCGACAGCTGCAGGAAGCCGGCTGCTGGGAGTAATCATGGGTGCTGCTATTAATGAAAATACATATCTACTGCTCCCCACGCCCATAATGCAGCTCACCTCTCCGAGGTGAGTGGGATTATGGGCGTGGCGAGCAGTGAATATTCATATCCTTAAACGACGGCCAGCAGATTGCAGTGCAGGGACTCGACGGATTCAGCCGCCCTCAGACACACATTCAGGTGAACCAGGTGCTGGCCCCCCGTAGCCCCAGGCCCGGTCAGGGTCGTGATCCCTGTGACCACGATCATTTCACCCCTGTATCTTTTTATCTATCTCCATTCTGACATGTTTGTGATAGGTATAATGTCTGGATGCCCGATATACAGTACAGTGATCGATACATACAGAACTGTAACCAGTGTATTCTTCCCTCCTGACAACCGTATGTAATTATCTTTTAAATATATACTGTATATACACAGTATGTATATATATATTTATATATATATATATATATATAATATATATACAGTACAGACCAAAAGTTTGGACACACCTTCTCATTCAAAGAGTTTTTTTTATTTTCATGGCTCTAAAAATTATAGATTCACATTGAAGACATCAAAACTATGAATTACCACATGTGGAATGAAATACTTAAAAAAGTGTGAAACAACTGAAAATATGTCTTATATTCTAAGAGGTTCTCCAAAGCAGCCACCTCTTGCTTTGATTACTGCTTTGCACACT
>NC_134356.1:37220821-37418321 GCF_048569485.1 Anomaloglossus baeobatrachus | reverse complement strand
GTCGCTGCTAAGTCACCATTTTCTGTGACGTAGCAGTGATGTCCCGTCGCTGTCGCTGTGTGTGACATCCAGCTACGACCTGGCCCCTGCTGTGAGGTCGCCGGTCGTTGCTGAATGTTCTGCTTCATTTTTTGCTCGTCGCTCTCCCGCTGTGAAGCACACATTGCTGTGTGTGACAGCGAGAGAGCGACGAACTTAAGTGAGCAGGGAGCCGGCATCTGGCAGCCTGGGGTAAGCTTTAACCATGGTAAACATCGGGTAACCAAGAAGCCCTTTCCTTGGTTACCCGATATTTACCTTAGTTACTAGCATCCGCAGCTCTCAGGCTGCCAGTGCCGGCTCCCTGCTCTCCTAGCCAGAGTACAAATCGGGTTAATTACCCGATGTGTACTTGAGCTACGTGTGCAGGGAGCCAGCGCTAAGCGGTGTGCTCTCAGGCTGTCAGTGCCGGCTCCCTGCTCCCTGCACACGTAGTTGGAGTACACATCGGGTAATTAACCCGATGTGTACTCTGGCTAGCAGAGCAGGGAGCCGGCACTGGCAGCGTGAGAGCGGCGGACGCTAGTAACTAAGGTAAATATCGGGTAACCAAGAGAAGTGCTTTCCTTGGTTACCCGATATTTACCTTAGTTACCAGCGCAGCATCGCTTCCACGCGTCGCTGCTGGCTGGGGGCTGGTCACTAGTCGCTGGTGAGATCTGTCTGTTTGACAGCTCACCAGCGACCATGTAACGATGCAGCAGCGATCCTGATAAGGTCAGGTCGCCCGTCGTTATCGCTGCTGCGTCGCTATGTGGGACCCCAGCTTTAGTCTGCTTGTCTTCAGCAAACTGTGAGTTTTCATGTGTATCATCTTTAGATGAGGCTTCCTTTTGGGACAACAGTCGTACAGGTCAATGATGAGCTAGCATGCTCAGCACTGCTCGGTACTCGATTAAGCAACGGAGTGCTCAGGTACGCGCATTGCTCGACCGAGTATCGCGGGTGAGGAGATCTGTCATTTGTGAAACATCAAACACAAGGCCCAGGCTCGCTTCGCTGAATGATGATGAAAAACAACGTAATGAGCACTCGAGCATCATAGTGTTCACTCATCATTTTGAGTACTGAACATTGTACTAGTGCAGAGCAAGGTGATGCAGTGTGTGGCATATAGTCTGAGCAGCGACAGGTGGACCCCTGTACCCCCTGTAACCCCTGGTTACCCCTGTAACCTCTGCAGCAATGCTGGTAGCACTCATGCATCTATTTTGAAAGACAACCCCTGGATATGATCCTGAGCTTGTGCACTTAACTTCTTTGGTCGACCATGTTGAGGCCTGTTCTGAGTGGAACCTGTCTTGTTAAACCGCTGTATGGTCTTGGCCACCACATTGTCAAGATGTTGGAAATCTTATAGCCTCGGCCATCTTTATGTCAAGCAACAATTCTTTTTTTCAGATCCTCAGAAAATTATTTGCCATGAGGAGCCATGTTGAGCTTCCAGTGACCAGTATGAGAGAGTGTGTGAGAGATAACACCAAATTTAACACCCCTGCTCCCCATTCACACCTGAGACCTGGTAACACTAATGAGTCACATGACACCGGGGAGGGAAAATGGCTAATTGGGCACAATTTGGCCATTTTCACTTAGGGGTGTACTGACTTTTCTTGGCAGCGGTTTAGACATTAATGGCTGTGTGCTGAGTTATTTAGAGGACACAAAGTGTCAGATATGCAGTGTTGTCCCATGAAAAGATATCAACAAAATATTTACAAAAATGTAAGTGGTGTACTCACTTTTGTGATATACTGTATGTATGTATATTCCAAATCTTTGGGAATTCCATGTTTCTGAACCCATCAGGCTGCCCAAATCAAATTTTGGGAGATTCTCTCAATTAGTTAAAGTATATATCCAAGACTATAGAGATAACAACTCTATGAAAGTTGCCTCCTATTAAAAAAAGGGAAAATACCTTTAAAATTCTACCCCATTTCTGCTTTGCCAGCCTATTTGGAACCCAACCAATCCATGTTTTGAAGGTGACGTGGTGAAGTCACCATGATGAAGATTCATGATGATTGTGTCATGACCATGGAAGCAAATCAATGATGTAACCATAGATAAAATGTCCCATATTTCAGACATTATAAGTATGTTCCATTAAAATGATAGCATGGAGACTGTAGTATTCACCAAACTAAACTTCTCATCAGTATAGAAATAAGGTTCTGACTACAAACAGCTAGCTAATCCCACAGAATACTAATAGTAATCATCATTAATTACTTATTAATCTAATTATTTTACACACAATAAATCCAAATAATTTGTAATTCAAATGTAAATATCATAAAGTAAGAGTATTATAATTAGGTATATTTCTGGGGTAGTTGTGGACCCCATCACTGTACCATATTGAGGATTAGTACATAAAACACCTTTGCTTAACCTGTTAAAATATCACATGATTTTTTTATTTAGAAAAATGTTAAATGGCAGATAGATAGCTAGATAGAGCTTGACAAAGGCTCACTTGCTATTGAGCTAGGTAAAATATATCTTTGTACCGTGTTAGCCAGTAAAGATGAAAAAATTGTTTAAAAGAACTGAGAGTCCTCAGTGGTTGATACCTTTTAAAGGCTAACTGAAAAGATGAGCTTGCTATATATTACTATCTTTTGAGTTAGCCATTAAAAGGTATCAACCACTGAGGACTCTCAGTTCTTTTAAACAATTTTTGCTATTAAGCTGAAACATTCCCACCTGTTCACATAGGCCAATAAATACACCAGGGCATTGCTATTGAGCGCTACCCACTTTTTTTTCTATGTGTATGTAACATAGGTTGGTGGATTGCTTATGCTGCTCCATTTTTGTTTAGCTTGTTAGCTAGATAGATACCATAAATCCCATAAAGTAAGAGTGTCTTAATTAGCTATACTTCTGGAATTCAATGGGGTGGTTGTGGACCCCATTACTGTACCATATTGAAGACTAATACATACTGTAAACACCCTTGCATAAGCTGTTAAAACATCACATCATTTTTTATTTAGAAAAATGTTAAATGGCTGATAGATAAATGGATAGATAGATAGATAATAGATCTTCATGCATTAATTTAATAGTGTATTAAGTACTTAAATTATGATTTTATTTTTTTTTTAACAAAAAGTTCTAACACTAATTTGCTAAATTCTTAGTTATTGGTAGCACGTAAACCAGCCATATGCTAGAATCCCTCCTTACAGTGTCTCAGAACATAGGATCAGGCAAGCTGAAATCAAACATGCCCAATCTTGCTTTCTTTGACATTTGCCATGCCTCTTACACAGAAAAGTGTTCACCAGTCTCATCGATACAGACCACTTTTATCCTGTATGTAGCCAGTTTTATTTCGCATGGTGTAAACCCATGCAGGTTTATGGTAATGCATCGCCCTCTGGTGGCCGAACTCTGTAAACTATTACATGTATCTGTAATTTTAAATTTATTTTCTTTTTTTCAGGACAAAAATCCAGTCTTCACTGAGTCACCTGATCAAAGATTTTTCATTGTGCACAAAGGACACTTCAGGGGATGAAGAGTGTCTGCGACATCAGCTTTGTTTGTTTCTCATGGACTACTTAATTTATGTTTAATTTATTGGGATATTCCACTACCGTGAATTATTTTTCGATTATTTATATATCAAGACGTACCTCGCCTTTTAATTTATGGAAATTGTAATTTATTAAATCTTTTTAGGTGCCATTTTTCTTCACGCAGATTTTTTTTTTCACGGTTCGGTTTATTTTCACATTTGATCACTGTTCTCTCTAATTAAAAGTAAATATTGAAAACATTCATTGTTTAGGGGCTTATTTTTACTCTTCGGGTAGCAGACGGATCCAGGGTGTATTGTCCATAGTGGTCACAATGGTGAGCAGCCTAATCTGAGGGGAAATACATTATGTTTGATATATATTAGCTGTAGTACCCGGCATTGCCCGAGATAGTAACTAAGTGTCTCTCTGTCTCTCTCTGTTCCTCTCTCTGTCTGCCTCTCTGTCTGTCTATCTGTTTGTCTGTGCCTGTCTTTGTCTGTCTCTGTCTCTCTTTCTCTCTGTCTCTTTCTGTCTCTATGTCTGTCTCTGTCTGTCTGTTTCTGTCTGTCTTTCTCTGTCTGTCTGTTTCTGTCTCTTTCTCTCTGTCTCTGTCTGTCTCTCTCTACCTCTGTCTCTGTTATCTCTGTCTTTCTCTCTCTTTCCGTCTCTCTGCCTGTCTGTGTCTGTTCGTCTCTGCCTGTCTCTTTCCCTGTATGTCTCTCTCTGTCTCTCACTCTCTCTTTCTCTCTGTCTGTCTGTTTCTTTGTCTTTTTATCTGTCTTTCTTTCTGTCTCTCTCTTGCTGTCTCTCTGTTTGTCTCTGTCTCCCTGTCTGTCTCTCTCACTGTCTGTCTCTCCATCTCTATCTGTCTGTCTCTCTATCCATCTCTGTACCAATATCATATTACCTCACACATAAGCTTCTTATACTAACAATATCCTTCGTTGCCTATAGCAGCCAATCACAGCTCCTATTAATGACCTGTGGCTCCCAGGTCCATTGACTTTAATGGAGGCAGGTTTTTTAGCGAATAACTGTAAAGCACGGGGTTAAATTTTCCCCCTCAAAACATAGTCTATGATGTTCCCTGAGTCACATGAGGCATCTGTGGAAAAGTTTGTAATTGTAAATGTGTCAGTGTGGATTCCTTACACACACACATACATACATACATACATATACATACATACACACATACATACACACACACACACATACACACACACAGACATACACACACATACATACACACACACACACACACGCACACACACAGACATACACACACACATACACACACACAGACATACACACACATACATACACACATACATACACACGCACACACATACATACATACACACATACACACACACACATACGCACATGCATACACACACACACATACATACACACATACATACACATACACACACATACATACACACACACGCACATACACACATACATACACACACGTACACACATACATACACACACATACACACATACATACACACACATACACACATACATACACATACACACACATACATACACACATACATACACACACACATACACACACACATTCATACACATACATACACACACACATACACACAGACATACACATACATACATACACACACACACGCACACACATACACACATACATACACACACATACACACATGCATACACACTTACACACATACACACACACATACTGTACATACACACACACACGCACACACACACACACACACACACACACATACATACACTCAGCTTTATATATTAGATTAAACAGTTATTATGTTGCAGTCTTGTTCTGGGAAAACACTAATCAAACAGATGATGAGCATTCTTAAAGGGGTTATTCCCATATTAATAAATGGGTATTATCGGATTGTGCTTGTAATTAGAAGCAATTTTGTAATTTACTGTTTATTAAAATTTTCAGTGGTTCTTGAGATATTAACACTTTTTCTTTTGTTTGCTACTTGTTGCCTTGGAAACCGACCACCGCTGGTAGACAGCAGAACGTTTTCAGTGCTCACAAACTCTTTTTATATTGAGCTTCTAACTTTTTTGAAGCTGGTTAGGATCATGGCAGCACACTACCTCTTAATCCTACCCAGCTTCAGCGCAGTGCTTACAAGCTAGACAACAACAGTGGTCGGTCTCCTAGGCAACCAGCTGTAAACAAAAGAAAAGTGTTAATATCTCAAGAACAGCTGCACATTTTAATAAGCAGTAAATGGCAAAAGTGCTTGTTTTTACAAGCTCTATCTGACAATATCCATCTATAAAGATGGAAACAACTAAAAAAAAAAAGAATTAACGAAAATTAAAAAAATAACTCGATCAGCAGAGCCTACCTACATCTATTTTTATTAGTTTCTAGTTTGTCGTATCATACTTAAAACATAAAACATATAAAGAAATCTTCTTTACCTGTCTCCTATGTATGGCTGAAAGACAAGTGGCTGCAGCAGGATCCTCCCCCCTCGGTTTTGCTCAGAATAAATAAGTACACTCCCTTTGAAAAGTTAGATTTTAATCAACGTATAACTGAACGTAAGAACAATTTTCCAAATGTTGACAAGACTGAGATGTATTGAATATTCTTTGTAACCCATAACATGAAAGTAAGGTTAGTAATATAACTTATATTTTAAAATCTTCAGTTTTACTCCAAGAACTTGATGTAAAAATGAGTACACCCCACATACAAAACTACTACATCTTGTAAAATTAATGAACTCCATGATTAAAACATCCGTCACATGCTATATATACCTTACATGAGAAACATGATTTCTGTATTCTGCCATGTATAGTAAAAAATACAAGAAACTCTGGGAATAAACATTAGGCGCACAGCGCCATCTACTGGTCAAACCTCGTAGTGCAGAACTCCAACCAGAAAGTGTCCACCAATAAAGATATCAGTTTTATTACAACAGGGGTAGGAAATCAGTTTTCATGAGAGCCACATGACTGTCATATTATGGCCCCCAAAAAAGTAGGATCCGCCCACCACAGTACGATCCCCGACAGCCCCCCACAGTATAATTTACTGATTTTACTGCTCCTGTTATTCAGCACTTGACCAACAGCTGCCCCCAAACCAGAAGCCCTAACTATCCCAAAACACAGTATACAGGGCCGTATTTGGCATTCATGCTGCCCTAGGCACTTTAAGTTTTAACGCCCCCTACTGGTAAGGCTGCTTTCACACTTGTGTTGTTTTGCATCCGTCACAATCAGTTGTGTGACTTATGCAACGGATGCGTTGCAGTTAGTGGCACCACTGATGTGACTGATGCTGCAAAACAACAATCCGTTGTTTTTTTTTTTACTGTTTTACCAGCGGCTGGCTATTGTGAACGATCAGCTGATCACCCGGCGGCCAGCCGCTGGGCGATCACCTGATTGTTCACAGTAGCCGAGCGATCAGATGATCGTTCTCAAAAGCCAGCTGATTGATCTCAAAATCCAGCCGCCAGGCAATCAGCTGATCGTTCGGCTGCCGAGAGAGAGAAAGAAACATTGATTTCAATTATTAAACACAAGAGCTGAGCATGCGCAGTAGAAAAAAAAAAAAAAAGGATTCCGACACTCAAAAAACGCTACATGCTGCGCTCCTACGTTCGTACATAACTTCACAAGAACAACCATCAGTACATAAATACATCACCAGAACCACAGTCAGTACATGCCTACATCACCAGAACAATCATCAGTACAGAAATACAGCCGCAGAACAACTGTCAGTACATGACTGCATCACCAGAACAATTGTCAGTACAGAAATACAGCCTGAGAACAACCGTCAATACATGACACATCACCGTTATACAGCGATCACTTTCAATGTCAGGTCAGCCCCTATCATATAAACTTGTATGCCTTAACAATGGTAAGGAGATGATTGAAATTGTTGTTACCAACTATCATCAAACTAGGTACCACAGTACTGATTAGTTGCTAGTAGCTGCACTAGTAAACATTTAAAGAGTAACTTAAAGGTTTGGTCCGAAGGCAAAGTAATTTTCATTCTAAATCCCTATCTATTTAGAGCCAAAATATCATTTTTTTTTTTAATATACTTGCATTAATAATTTCCTATCCTGTCCCTTGATGACGCTTCATTTCAGGGAGGAGGCTGTGGCAGTGACTGCAGCCTCCGCCCCATGATAACGCTTCTTTCGAGTATCCCAGCATGCACCATGCTCTAGGATTCTCAAAAGAAGGGTCATCAAAAAAGTCCATTAATTCTTAGACTGGTGCAGTAATGTGTCCTGAGACCCCCATAGGTAAAGTGCACGACTCAGGAGACAGAACTCTGACTTTCTACTGAATCCGCGCTGCTCTGTCTGCTCTCCTGCACTTTCCTAATAGGTCTTTGGAGCAGTTGTGGGGGACTCGGGACTGGGTTCCCCTCAAATCTGTTCAAAATTAATTACCCTAAAGGGGGCTTTACACGCTGCGACATCGCTAATGCGGAGTCGTTGGGGTCACGGAATTTGTGACGCACATCCGGCCGCATTAGCGATGCCGTTGCGTGTGACACCGATAAGCGATTTTGCATCGTTGCAAAAACGTGCAAAATCGCTAATCGGCGACATGGGGGTCCATTCTCAAAAATCGTTACTGCAGCAGTAACGAAGTTGTTCCTCGTTCCTGCGGCAGCACACATCGCTCTGTGTGACACTGCAGGAACGAGGAAGCTCTCCTTACCTGCCTCCCGGCCGCTATGCGGAAGGAAGGAGGTGGGCGGGATGTTACGTCCCGCTCATCTCCGCCCCTCCGCTGCTATTAGGTGGCGGTTAAGTGACGCTTCAGTGACGTCGCTGTGACGCCGCACGGACCGCCCCCTTAGAAAGGAGGTGGTTCGCCGGTCACAGCGACGTCGCCAGACAGGTAAGTATGTGTGACGGGTCTGGGCGATGTTGTGCGGCACAGGCAGCGATTTGCCCGTGTCGCGCAACAGATGGGGGCGGGTACCCACACTAGCGATATCGGGACCGATATCGCAGTATGTAAAGTAGCCTTTAGGCTACTTTCACACATCATGTTTTTTCCATCAGGCACAATCCGGAAAAAAACAGGTAAAACGGATCTGGTACCGCATCCGTTTTATCCCCATAGATTTGCATTGTTACCGGATTGTGCCTGATGGCTTTGCGTTGCATCCGCTTTTTTCCGGATGCGGCAAAATTAATTAAAGCGGCGGCCGGAGGCAACGTATCTTGTAACGTTTTTTCGTCCGGCAAAAAAAACCGCATCGCGCCGGATCCGGCGTGTTTTACAATGGAAGCCTATGGACGCCGGATCCGTTTTGTAAACTGAGCATGCTCCAATGTTTTGAAAAAACGGATCCAGCAAAAAAAAAAAAAACGGACAAAACGGATGCAAAAACGGATCCAACGAATCCGTTTTTTTACGCATCCGGCATAACGGATCCGGTGGATACGGTTTTTACATTTTTTGCCGGATCCGTTGGATCAGGAAAAAAAAAGGATTGTGCCTGAATGCAGAAAACTGATGTGTGAAAGTAGCCTAAAACATATAAAATAATTTCTGAAACATTAAGTCGCTCTTTAAGGTGTGTTTACACTGCTGCGGATTATCGGTCTACCTCAACAAACTGTCAATCACCTGATGCAGGAGCAAAATATCTGTCACCCACAAAATGCCGATCACCCGGCACAAATATTCATAATAGAGAACGTCGCCCATAGAAAAATCATACCAGATGTATACAGCCCATACAGAAATCACACCAGGTGTATACAGCCCATACAAAAATCATACCAGGTGTATACAGCCCATACAGAAATCACACCAGATGTATACAGCTGTCACAAACCACCGGGGGGGGTCACTCAGAAATCCCCCGCGCTGGCTACCAGTACGTCACAATCGGGGGGTAACAAGTGGGGGGTCACCCCTCCTTTATACCTCCCGACCGACAGACAGAGCACGTGACGCGCTCTCTAGCGCCCCTCTTATAGTCAGGCCAATTATGGAATTGCCCGACCATAAGCGAGGAGGCCGCTATACTACTTATGCCGATTATTGAAGGGTCCCCGGTGAGAGTAAGGTATATATTCCCCCGACCTCCGCGGGCGGAATATATAAAATCTCCCCGAATCTCACTGGCCTCCCCACAATAATCCTTGGCACAATTCGCTGCCACCAACCGATTTACGGTAACTATTAGCCGAACACACAGACGTGGGATTCAAGATCGAGATAACAGAACAGCCCAAGATTAATTATATAATTTAATCAGCCTAAAGCACACTAGAAACTACAATATATACAATAGGGAATCTACAGAATATACATATGTCAGAGTACAGTTACAATCAAAGCATGGGTTACAAACTGGCATACACAGTTCCAGCAGTTACCTTGTTGCGTCTGGCCACAGGGGGGCGCTGTAGACCAGGTTTCCAGGAACTCCCTCACAGGTCTTTCCCAACCAGGCCCCCGAGCAGAAGAACACTGGAAAATGGCCGAAGTAGGGTTATCAACCTGGGCAGATCCAGGTCCCCTCCTACCTTAGTGACCTCACAGGGAGCACTGCTCCACCCCTGGCTGGAGTTATGGATAAATTCACAACATGGAATATGGGCCATAACTTTGCCTGGGAGCGTCGTAGGTGGACGCCAATGCTCTCATTGTGACAGTTATGAATTTAGCTACAGAACGAGGGGACTCATGACCTGTCTACGAGTTCCCATATGGCTGATATCACGCCTGGGGTATTTCCCAAGCTCCCCCTTCCATAAAAAAGGTGTGCCAGCATCGTCCGCCTGCGCAAACACCATTTTTATGGTTGCCATATTTATCGGAGATATGGCTTGCGAGATATGAACCATTTTTTACTGGAGTCGTTCTGTCTGGCTACTTCCAAGCCTTGCTAATGAGATACAACTCTTGTTACAGGGGGACGGCAGGGAGTCATCCTGGGTCCATTGTCCTCACATCATCTCATCTCCATATCAGAGGAGATGGCTGTTGGAGGTGTAAGTGGGATGCGACACCTTCACAGATGCTGGACATTTGAGAACCAGAAGGGAGGGGGGGGGGCACTGCCAGGGAGTGATGAGAGCAATTATGACTTCTAGTCATAATTCCTCTTCATATCCCAGGATTTACCTCACACCTCCCCCCTTTTGAGGGCGCTAGGGGGCAGCACACTCCGGTGTTCCCCCGTGCGCCCGTCCGCGACCTCTCCTTGTCGGGACAGCCCGTCTGCGTTACCGTGGTCACGGCCCCTTTTGTGGCGAATGGTGAAGTCGTATTGCTGGAGCGCAAGGCTCCATCGCAACAATCGCCCATTCGTCCCAGAGACGGTGTGCAACCAGCTGAGGGGATTGTGGTCCGTCTCCACGATGAAGTGGCGCCCGTATAGATAGGGTTGCAGACGCTGCAGGGCCCACACTATGGCCAGGCACTCCTTCTCCATTGTAGAATAGGCCACTTCCCTTGGTAACAGCTTCCTGCTCAGGTACAAGACTGGGTGCTCTTGGCTCGCAGAGTCCACCTGGCTGAGCACCGCACCGAGGCCGAAGTCACTGGCGTCGGTCTGTACTACAAACGGCCGCGTGAAGTCGGCTGCCTGTAGCACGGGCGGGCTGGACAGGGCGTCCTTTAGGGCCCGGAAGGCTGTCTCGCAGTCCACTGTCCAATCGACTGCAGAGGGCAGCTTCTTCTTGGTGAGGTCCGTCAAGGGCTTTGCCAGGCTACTATAGCATGGAACAAACCTCCTATAGTACCCAGCGGTCCCCAAGAAGGACATCACCTGCTTCTTGGTCCTGGGGGTGGGCCAGGATGCGATGGCCTCCACTTTCTCAGGCTCGGGCTTCAGCGTTCCCCCACCTACCCGGTGACCGAGGTACTGGACCTCGCTCATGGCCAGCTGACACTTTCCCGGCTTGATGGTCAAACCTGCCCGGTGGATCCGCCTGAGCACCTGTGCTAGATGCTCTAGGTGGTCCTCCCAGGTGGGACTGAAGACGGCAATGTCATCCAGGTACGCGGCCGCGTACCCTTCAAGTCCCTTGAGCAGGGTGTTGACCATCCGCTGGAAAGTGGCAGGGGCATTCCTCATCCCGAATGGCATCACCGTGGACTCGTACAGTCCAAATGGGGTAATAAAGGCAGAGCGTTCCCTGGCCTTGCGAGTCAGGGGGATCTGCCAATATCCCCGGCTCAGGTCCATGATGGTCAGGTACTGAGCCCCGGCCAACTGATCGAGCAGGTCATCGATGCGTGGCATTGGGTACGCATCGGCGACCGTGACAGCATTGAGCCCCCTGTAGTCCACGCAGAACCGAGTGGTTCGGTCCTTCTTAGGGACGAGGACTACAGGCGAGGCCCAAGCGCTGTTGGATGCCTGGATCACCCCCAGCTCCAGCATCTCGTCAATCTCCTGGCGCATGTGTTGCTGCACCTCCAGGGAGACCCGATATGCTGAACGCCGGATCGGGGGATGATCCCCAGTGTCCACGTGATGGACAGCCAAGTCAGTCCTTCCGGGCTGGTTGGTAAACAACCCCCGGAAGGGGAGGAGGGTGGCCCACAGCTGGGACCGTTGGTCCTCCAAGAGCTGGTGGCCAACCTCCACATCCTCAATGGATCCGCCTGCCCTAACCTGGGCTAGCATATCCAAGAGGGTTTCCGCTTCTCCCTCCTCGGGCAGGTTGCACACGGGGAGCGCACATGCCTCCCGCTCATGATGTGCCTTCATCATGTTCACATGGAAGGGCTTTCGCCTTCCACGGGCGGGGTCCAGGGTGACCAGGTACGTTACAGGGTTGAGCTGCTGGTACACGAGGTATGGGCCTTCCCAGGCTGCCTGAAGCTTGTCCTGTGGTACGGGGACCAGTACCCACACCTTTTGACCCACTTGGTAGGTCCTCTCACAAGCGTTCTGGTCGTACCAACGCTTCTGATCGGCCTGGGCTTGAGCCATATTGTCGTGTACCAGTTGCGTCAAGGCCTGCATTTTGTCCCGGAAGCGCATGACATACTCGATGACCGACACTCCAGGGGTGGCCAAATCCCCTTCCCAAGCCTCTTTCACCAGAGCCAGGGGGCCCCGCACACGTCGCCCGTACAGGAGCTCAAACGGTGAGAATCCTGTTGAGGCCTGTGGAACCTCCCGGTAAGCAAATAACAGGTGTGGGAGATACCGCTCCCAGTCACGCCCATGGGAGTCGACCAACATCTTAAGCATCTGCTTTAAGGTGCCATTGAACCGCTCGCACAGGCCATTAGTCTGTGGATGGTACGGACTGGCCACCAGATGTCGCACCTGGACTTGCTTACAGAGGGTCTCCATCAGCTGGGACATGAATTGGGTCCCCCGGTCGGTGAGCATTTCCTGGGGAAAACCCACTCGGGAGAAAATCTCCAGCAATGCGGTGGCCACCTTGTCAGCCCGAATCGACGACAAGGCCACTGCTTCTGGGTACCGGGTGGCATAGTCAACTACCGTCAGTATGAAGCGTTTCCCGGAGCTGCTGGGGATGGCCAGCGGGCCGACCAGATCCACAGCCACCCTCCTGAAAGGCTCATCGATGATTGGCAGAGATACTAGTGGGGCCTTGGGGTGTGGCCCCGCCTTCCCCACTCTCTGACAGGTTTCACACGAACGGCAGTAGGCAGCCACATCGGCCCCCATTTTTGGCCAGTAGAAATGCTGGTTTAACCTGGCCTTGGTCTTAGCGATCCCTAGGTGTCCGGCCATCGGAATCTCATGTGCGATCCGCAACAACTCCGTCCGGAACGGATAGGGTACCACCAATTGTCGGTCCCTGGGCCACGCCTCCGGTGAACCCTGCTGGACCGTGGCCCGGTACAGCCGTCCTTGGTCCCAGACCACTCGCTCCGGGTCCGAGTCCGAGGGAGGCTGTGCCGCCTGCTCCTTTAGAGCTTTCAGGCTGTCGTCAGCTTCTAACGCTGCCTGAAACCCCTGACCAGATGTGGCCAGAATCGACGAGACTGTCACATCTTCGGTCAGTACCCCGGGACCTGTGTCCTGGCCTCCACCTGACTCGGCTGCCACTTGGTCAGAAGGGGAAGAGCTATCGGACCTCCGGGAGGCCCCTTGGCTTCCAGCACTCCCACTGCGGGTGACAGCGGCCACAGCCGCTGCGACCGTGGGTCGTGCCTGCTCCTCCTCCGTTCCTGACCAAGTCGCCGGTTCAGGCAGACCTACCTGGCTTCCTGACACCCCGGTTGTGGGGGAACCCTGCACCGAGATCTTACCTGGGAGCACTTCCGCTCCTGGACCGGCCCCAATCTCACCTGCCTGTTCCCCCTCTGCAGCAACAGAACCCCGCTGTGAAATCTCTGGGGACCCCACATTTGCTGTGGTAGCCCCCACCCCACACACTGGTCCTCCCCCTGCAGCACCCTGCTCTCTGCTTATCCCTGCAGAGGGCAACAGATCCCAGCTCACAGGCTGGTTACTTGTAGAGGCATGGTCACACCTTTCTCTGACCCCCTCCCCTGTCACAGCTGCAGCTGAGTGTGTGTCTATGGTGTCTATGCAAGCAGAAATATCAGAGTTCACTCCCTCCTCCCTTACATCATTCACAGATAACACATTAACATTGTCCGGAGGCACGTCAGCACTGGCTGAAGGTTCAGCCTTTGGGGCGGGGCCAAACTGGGAGGTTATTTGCCCCAAATCTGTCCCAAGTAGCACGTTTGCAGGGATCCGATCAGTTACCCCCACCTCCCTCACCCCTCGCCCTGCGCCCCAGTCCACATAAATGTCAGCAACAGGCAGCGCCGGGTCAATGCCTCCAATCCCGGAGACAGCGAGGGTTTTTCCAGGGATCAAGTCTTGGGGGGACACCATCTCAGGCCGCACCAGAGTCACCTCCGAGGCGCTGTCTCGCAGTCCTATGGTCACAGACTGGCCGACGGTGACAGGTTGGAAGCTGTCCAGGGACCTACCACCACCCCCACCCACACAATACACCTTGGGCGGCCCTTGGGACGGGGACGGAGCCGGGGCCTTGGGACGCTGAGGGCACATGGCCTTGAAGTGTCCAGGTAGGTTGCACTGGTGGCACCGTCTTGGTTCCGCCACGGGCCTGGAGAGGGGAGTTGAGGGGGACACCCCCTGCAGTCTAGGGGCAGGTGGGGCAGTCGCAGAATTCATCTTACCCCCTCTCCAGGTGCTGCTGGTGGCCGCTCTCCTGGCCTCAGGGGCCCGGTTGTTGGTGTAGTCATCGGCAAGGGCAGCTGTAGCCGTGGACCCCTTTGGCTTCTGGTCTCGGATGAACTGGCGGAGATCCTCAGGGCAGTTCCACAAGAGTTGCTCCGTGATGAACAAGTCCAGGATCTCCGGTCCGGTGGAAAGCTGCAGGCCTTGGGTCCAGTGGTCGGCAGCTCGGGCAAGTGCCCGCCTGTGGTCACCCCAGGAGTCCTTTGGTCCCTTCTGTAGGCTCCGGAACTTCTTGCGGTAGGACTCTGGAGTGAGGTTGTACTGTTGGATCAGGGCCCGCTTGATGGTGTCGTAGCCCTGATCTGCCTCAGCAGGCAAGTCCCCAAGGACATCCAGGGCCTTACCCCTTAAACGGGGGGTCAGGTATTTGGCCCACTGGTCCTTGTCCAGATGGTGCTGCAAGCAAGTCCGTTCAAAAGCAGTCAAGAAAGAGTCCAAGTCTCCATCCTTCTCCAGCACTGGGAAGTCCTCAACACGGACCTTTGGAAGTTTGGTGTCTCGAAGGTCACATGTGGCTGATGAGGGCCGGAGCTGAGCTAGCTGCAGCTGGTAGTCACGCTCTGCCTGTCGCTCTCGCTCTCGCTCTTCACGCGCTGCTTGCCGCTCCGCAGCCTCACGCACTGCTTGCCGCTCCGCAGCCTCAGCATCACGCGCTGCCTGCCGCTCTGCCCTGTGCTCTGCCAGGAGTCCCTTGTAGCCCTCCTGGTCTCCAGCCTGGAGAAGGGCCATAGCCATTTGAAGAAGGCTATCCGAGCCTCCCAGGCTCGGTGGAATGGCACGTGGTGATCTGCGGCCCGCTGCGGAGCCTGGTGATTCACTGTCCATTGCAGAGCGGAGGGCTGGCATCTGGCTCGTTGAGGACCCTTGGGTGAGCTGCTCCTCCTCTTGTCCAGCAGTGCCCGGTTGTGCAATGTCCTCTGCGGAGCTGTTTTCTGGCGTCGAGCTCCTGGAGGACTCGTGGGCAACCTCCTCATTACTGCCCACAGCACCGTCCTCCCTCTCTTCGGCTCCTGCTTTAGCATTGGCCAGTTGCATAGCTCTGCTCCTGGTGCCATCAGCCATTCTTGCAGACTTTTGGTCACTGACACAGAACTGACACCTGATGCCTCCACACACCTTACAGTATCTGCACTCTGACACTCTAGTGTTGAGCTAGTCTGAAGACCCCAGCAGCCACAGCTGCTGCAGGCAGTCTTTAGTGTCTGGGAGTATGGGTCTCACACTCACACACACTATTATCTCGATCCCACCGCTGCCACCAATATGTCACAAACCACCGGGGGGGGTCACTCAGAAATCCCCCGCGCTGGCTACCAGTACGTCACAATCGGGGGGTAACAAGTGGGGGGTCACCCCTCCTTTATACCTCCCGACCGACAGACAGAGCACGTGACGCGCTCTCTAGCGCCCCTCTTATAGTCAGGCCAATTATGGAATTGCCCGACCATAAGCGAGGAGGCCGCTATACTACTTATGCCGATTATTGAAGGGTCCCCGGTGAGAGTAAGGTATATATTCCCCCGACCTCCGCGGGCGGAATATATAAAATCTCCCCGAATCTCACTGGCCTCCCCACAATAATCCTTGGCACAATTCGCTGCCACCAACCGATTTACGGTAACTATTAGCCGAACACACAGACGTGGGATTCAAGATCGAGATAACAGAACAGCCCAAGATTAATTATATAATTTAATCAGCCTAAAGCACACTAGAAACTACAATATATACAATAGGGAATCTACAGAATATACATATGTCAGAGTACAGTTACAATCAAAGCATGGGTTACAAACTGGCATACACAGTTCCAGCAGTTACCTTGTTGCGTCTGGCCACAGGGGGGCGCTGTAGACCAGGTTTCCAGGAACTCCCTCACAGGTCTTTCCCAACCAGGCCCCCGAGCAGAAGAACACTGGAAAATGGCCGAAGTAGGGTTATCAACCTGGGCAGATCCAGGTCCCCTCCTACCTTAGTGACCTCACAGGGAGCACTGCTCCACCCCTGGCTGGAGTTATGGACAAATTCACAACATGGAATATGGGCCATAACTTTGCCTGGGAGCGTCGTAGGTGGACGCCAATG
This sequence comes from Anomaloglossus baeobatrachus, assembly GCF_048569485.1. Taxonomy (NCBI): domain Eukaryota; kingdom Metazoa; phylum Chordata; class Amphibia; order Anura; family Aromobatidae; genus Anomaloglossus; species Anomaloglossus baeobatrachus. The sequence continues at coordinate 37,401,395 of NC_134356.1, read as the reverse complement.
CTCTCATTGTGACAGTTATGAATTTAGCTACAGAACGAGGGGACTCATGACCTGTCTACGAGTTCCCATATGGCTGATATCACGCCTGGGGTATTTCCCAAGCTCCCCCTTCCATAAAAAAGGTGTGCCAGCATCGTCCGCCTGCGCAAACACCATTTTTATGGTTGCCATATTTATCGGAGATATGGCTTGCGAGATATGAACCATTTTTTACTGGAGTCGTTCTGTCTGGCTACTTCCAAGCCTTGCTAATGAGATACAACTCTTGTTACAGGGGGACGGCAGGGAGTCATCCTGGGTCCATTGTCCTCACATCATCTCATCTCCATATCAGAGGAGATGGCTGTTGGAGGTGTAAGTGGGATGCGACACCTTCACAGATGCTGGACATTTGAGAACCAGAAGGGAGGGGGGGGGGGCACTGCCAGGGAGTGATGAGAGCAATTATGACTTCTAGTCATAATTCCTCTTCATATCCCAGGATTTACCTCACAACAGCCTATACAGAAATCACACCAGGTGTATACAGCCCATACAAAAATCATACCAGGTGTATACAGCCCATACAGAAATCATACCGGGTGTATACAACGCATACAGAAATCACACCAGGTGTATATAGCTGAATACAGAAATCATACCAGATGTATACAGCCTATACAGAAATCATACCGGGTGTATACAGCCCATACAGAGATGACACCAGGTCTGTACAGCTCATACAGAAATCATACCATGTGTATATAGCTCATACAGAAATCACACCAGGTGTAAACAGCCTATACGGAAATCACACCGGGTGTATACAGCTCACACAGAAATCATACCGGGTGTATATAGCCCATACAGAGATGACACCAGATCTGTACAGCCCATACAGAAATCATACCAGGTGTATACAACCCATACAGAAATCACACCAGGTGTATACAGCCCATACAGAGATGACACCAGGCCTGTACAGCCCATACAGAAATCATACCAGGTGTATACAGCCCATACAGAAATCATACAAGGTGTATACAGCCCATACAGAAATCATACCAGGTGTATACAGCCCATACAGAAATCATACCAGATGTATACAGCCTATACAGAAATCATACCGGGTGTATACAGCCCATACAGAAATCATACCGGGTGTATACAGCCCATACAGAAATCATACCGGGTGTATACAGCCCATACAGAAATCATACCAGGTGTATACAACCCATACAGAAATCATACCAGGTGTATGCAGCTCACACAGAAATCATACCAGATGTATACAGCCTATACAGAAATCATACCGGGTGTATACAGCCCATACAGAGATGACACCAGGTCTGTACAGCTCATACAGAAATCATACCATGTGTATATAGCTCATACAGAAATCACACCAGGTGTAAACAGCCTATACGGAAATCACACCGGGTGTATACAGCTCACACAGAAATCATACCGGGTGTATACAGCCCATACAGAGATGACACCAGATCTGTACAGCCCATACAGAAATCATACCAGGTGTATACAACCCATACAGAAATCACACCAGGTGTATACAGCCCATACAGAGATGACACCAGGTCTGTACAGCCCATACAGAAATCATACCAGGTGTATACAGCCCATACAGAAATCATACAAGGTGTATACAGCCCATACAGAAATCATACCAGGTGTATACAGCCCATACAGAAATCATACCAGATGTATACAGCCTATACAGAAATCATACCAGGTGTATACAGCCCATACAGAAATCATACCGGGTGTATACAGCCCATACAGAAATCATACCAGGTGTATACAGCCCATACAGAAATCATACCAGCTGTATACAACCCATACAGAAATCATACCAGGTGTATGCTGTCAGGGCCAGGCGGTCGGGCAGACCCAGGAGGTGGATCCACTGGTCCGAACTCTAAGATGGTGGTAAGGAGTCCGGTAGCTGAAGCACTATGGGCAGCAGAACAGTCCGTGCAAGTGTGTAACGGAGAAGTCCCTGGGACCACGGAGTCACAGATGGTAGTCCGGGTGACGTAGCTCAGGTTCGGAAGCCGAGATGAGGTCAGGCGGGGTCCGGAACCTTTGGAGCGAGATGACGGGTCACCGCAGGGATCCGAGATGGTACGGACTGTCAGATGGCAGACGGACAGCGTGCGGGGTTCGGGATTCAGCAGGACCGGATGCCGAGGCAGGATCAGCTCTAGAAGAGAGATACGTGAGTATGGCAAGGAGACACAAGGAGACCTGACTCCTAGCTTGGAAAACACGAAGATCAGGCCCCGCCCCCTTGGACAATAAACCCTTATATACCCTGTACCTGTTTAGCTTCATTTCCTGTTAATGGACGCTGGCCCTTTAAGAAAGGGTCAGTGACCGCGCGCGCGCCCTAATGCGCATGCGCGCCGCCCGGGTGCCAGAAGCCAGGGAAGGAAGCTGAGGGGAGGACGCAGGGGAGCCGGCCAGGGCCTGGGAAGCCGTCAGACGCCGGGATCGGAGGCCAGGGAACCTGGGAAGGACGGGCACCGGAGGCTGGGGAGCGGGGAGCGTGGCAGGTGAGTCGGGGAGCGGGGCTGAGGACCCGGGGAGCGGAGCAGAGGACCCGGGGAGGGGAGCCGAGGACCCGGGGAGCGTGACAGTACCCCCCCCCCCACGCCCCCCTCCCCGCAACCGGGACATGAAGGCACGGATCAGAGGAGTGCCCACGTTCTCCCTGGGCTCCCAGGACCTATCCTCAGGACCATACCCCTCCCAGTCCACCAGGAAGAACTGTCGGCCTCGAACAGTCTTCATGGCCACAATATCCCTTACCGCATAGATGTCGTCCTCGGCAATAGGAGGAGGAGCCGGACTGGCAGCAGAGGAGAAGGGACCAAGGAAAACCGGCTTTAGCAGAGAGACGTGGAAGGAGTTGGGAATCCGCATCGTGGCCGGAAGCCTCAGTTTGTAGGAGACCTCATTGATCTTGCTGAGGACCTTAAACGGCCCGATGTAGCGAGGACCCAGCTTGTAGGAAGGTATCTTCAATCGGATGTACTGGGAAGCAAGCCAGACCAGGTCACCAGGAGAGAAACACGGAGGGTCCAGGCGCCTCTTGTCGGCGTGTTTCTTCATCCGCTGGGAAGCGCGCCCAAGGGACGCCTTGACAGAGTCCCAAATGGTAGCGAAGTCACGGGCTACAGTATCAGCAGCAGGGACATCCGAAGAAGGGGATATAGGCAACGGGACGGAGGGCTGAAGTCCGTAAACGACATGGAAGGGAGACTTGGAGGACGACTCACTGATGTGGTGGTTATGGGAGAATTCAGCCCAAGGCAGAAGCGTGGACCAGTCGTCGTGATGGGCGTTGACATAGTGACGTAAGAAGGAGGTCAAGATCTGATTGACCCTCTCCACTTGGCCATTAGACTGAGGATGGTAAGCAGAAGAAAAGTCCAGAGTCACTCCCAGATGTTTGCAGAGCGCCCTCCAGAAGCGGGAGGTGAACTGAGTTCCCCTGTCGGACACGATGTGGGATGGAAAGCCATGCAAGCGGAAGATGTGTTGTATATAGGCTTCCGCGAGTTCCTGAGCAGAGGGCAGTCCGGCCATAGGGACGAAGTGAGCCATTTTGGAGAACCGATCCACCACGACCCATATGACTGTGTGCCCGGAGGATAATGGCAAGTCCGTAATAAAGTCCATCGCTATGTGTTGCCATGGAACTGAGGGTATAGGCAGAGGCAGAAGACGGCCATATGGCAGGTGCTTGGGCGTCTTGTTCCTGGCACAAGAGGAGCAGGCAGAGACAAAAGCAGCGACGTCCGTGCGAAGGGATGGCCACCAGTAATGGCGTACAATCGCACCCCATGTTCTCTTCTGACCTGCATGACCGGCTGTTTTTGAGGCATGACCCCAGTGTAAGACTTTTTGCCTGTCGGTCTCGGAGACATAGGTCTTCCCGGGCGGTATCTGGGCCAGGGTGACAGGAGCTACCGGAATAATCTTGCTAGGAGAGATGATAGGTTGGGTACTCTCTTCCTCCTGCTCCTTGGGCATGAGAGACCTAGACAGGGCATCAGCGCGTACATTCTTGTCCGCGGGTCGGAAATGGAGCTGGAAATCAAACCTGGCAAAGAATAAGGACCACCTGGCTTGCCGTGGGTTCAGTCGCTGAGCGGACCGAAGGTATTCCAGGTTCTTGTGGTCCGTGTAGATAATCACGGGGTACACTGCTCCTTCCAGGAGGTAGCGCCACTCCTCCAGAGCCAGTTTGACCGCCAATAGTTCTCGGTCACCGATGGTGTAATTACGTTCAGGCGCTGAGAAGCTCTTGGAGAAGAAACCGCAAGTCACCATCTTCCCGGAGGAGGACTTCTGCATGAGCACTGCTCCGGCTCCTGAGGAGGAGGCATCCACCTCCAAGGTGAACTGGCGGTTTAACTCCGGTCGGTGGAGTACAGGAGAGGAGGCAAATGCTCGCTTCAGAGAGCAAAACGCGGCGTCGGCCGCAGGTGACCAGTCCTTTGGATTAGCCTCCTTCTTGGTCAAGGCGGAGAGAGGAGCAGTCAGGGCAGAGAAGTGAGGGACAAACTGGCGGTAGTAGTTGGCGAATCCCAGGAACCGTTGGATTGCCTTCAGTCCAGAAGGGGGAGGCCAGTTGAGAATGGAGGAGACCTTCTGTGGATCCATCTGCAGCCCTGTACCCGAGATGATGTATCCCAGGAAAGGGAGAGAAGACTGCTCAAAGACACACTTCTCATATTTGGCGTAGAGACGATTCTCTCTCAGTCTCTGTAGAACCAGCCGTACGTTCTCTCTGTGGGTCTGGAGGTCCGGAGAGAAGACAAGGATGTCATCCAGATAAACTACTACACAGATGTAGAGGAGGTCCCGGAAAATGTCGTTCACCAATTCTTGGAATACGGCAGGAGCGTTACACAGACCGAAGGGCATTACGCAGTATTCATAGTGCCCATCGCGAGTATTAAACGCGGTCTTCCATTCGTCCCCAGAGCGGATACGAACTAGGTTGTAGGCACCCCGAAGATCCAGTTTGGTGAACACACGGGCTCCTCTGAGCCGGTCGAACAATTCGGGGATGAGCGGCAGGGGGTACTTGTTTTTTATGGTGATCTGATTCAAACCCCGGTAGTCAATGCATGGGCGTAGGTCACCCTCTTTCTTCTTAACGAAGAAGAAGCCTGCTCCCGCAGGAGAGGAGGATCTCCGGATGAATCCCTTTGCCAGGCTTTCTGTGATGTAGGTAGACATGGCCCTGGTTTCGGCTGGAGACAACGGATATATCCGTCCTCGAGGTGGTGTTCCTGGGAGCAGGTCGATGGCGCAATCGTAGGGACGGTGTGGCGGAAGTACCTCAGACTCCTTTTTGTCAAAAACGTCTGCGAAGGACCAATAGGCCGAGGGCAGTTCCGGTAGGTTCTCTGGAACCGGAGGTCGTCGGATGGGTTGTATAGACTTCAGACACCTCTCATGACAGGCGGAGCCCCATCGGGTGATTTCGCCAGTACCCCAGCTGACTGATGGTTCGTGTGTCCGCAACCAGGGAAGTCCCAGCAGGATTTGATGGGACATGTGTGGAAGGACGTAGAGAGCGATGTTCTCGGTGTGCAGGGCACCGATACGCAGTTCGACCGGCCTGGTGACCCAGGAGATGGTATCAGCGAGGGGTCTCCCATCCACAGAGGCAATCACTAGGGGCTTATCGAGTAGAGTAACAGGCAACTGGTACTTGTCCACCGTGGCCTGCTGGATGAAATTGCCTGCTGCTCCAGAGTCGAGGTATGCCTCAGCCGTGAAGCGCGTCTCTCCCGCTGACACTTGCACGGTCCACATAACCGGGTCTGAGAGAGTCCCAGCACCTAGGGTGGCCTCTCCTACCAACCCTAGGCTTTGGAGTTTCCCGGCCTCTCTGGACAGGAGCGTAGCAGGTGTGTGCCCTCTCCGCAGTAAAAGCAGAGACCCTTGGCGAGCCGCTCTGCTCGACGTTGTTCAGACCGCCGTACTCGGTCAATCTGCATGGGCTCGTGGACGGGAATCCCCGCTGTTGATGACTGAGGTACGGAGGACTTCCGTGGAGGAGAGGAATGCCGTACCGGACGTCTCTCACGAGATAGCTCTTTGGAGCGTTCCTGAAAACGAATGTCCACTCGAGTTGCTAGGGCAATCAGGGCATCTAGGGTGGAGGGCACGTCACGACCCGCCAACTCGTCTTTGATGCGACTCGAGAGTCCTTCCCAGAAGGCGGCTGTTAGGGCCTCATTATTCCACCCGAGTTCTGAAGCCAAAGTGCGGAAACGGATGGCATATTGGCCTACCGTCAGTGTTCCTTGACGCAGGCGGAGAAGGGATGAAGCAGACGCAGAGGCGCGTCCCGGCTCGTCGAAGGTGCTGCGAAAGGCCTGCAGGAACTCTTGAAGGTCCTTGGTCATGGGGTCCTCCTTCTCCCACAAGGGATTCATCCACGCCAGTGCCTCGCCCTCTAGGTGAGACATGATGAAGGCGACCTTGGCTTGGTCGGAGGCAAACAAATGTGGCAGCTGCGTGAAATGAAGGGAGCATTGATTTATGAAGCCCCTGCAGGTCTTGGGATCTCCGGCATAACGAGGTGGTGAAGCCAAACGGAGTCGGGAAGCATCCGAAGAGGCTGCCACGGGTGCGGGAGCCGTGGATTGACTAGTGGAGGCCCGGAATGTTGAAGGCGTAACTGCCGCTTGTAACGTGTACAGGCGGGTGTCCACGGAAGTCATAAAGTCCAACATGCGGGTCTGGACTTCACGCTGGCGTTGGAGTTCCTCTTGCAAGGCCGCTAGTGCTGCAGCGGGATCCATGGCCTGATCTTACTGTCAGGGCCAGGCGGTCGGGCAGACCCAGGAGGTGGATCCACTGGTCCGAACTCTAAGATGGTGGTAAGGAGTCCGGTAGCTGAAGCACTATGGGCAGCAGAACAGTCCGTGCAAGTGTGTAACGGAGAAGTCCCTGGGACCACGGAGTCACAGATGGTAGTCCGGGTGACGTAGCTCAGGTTCGGAAGCCGAGATGAGGTCAGGCGGGGTCCGGAACCTTTGGAGCGAGATGACGGGTCACCGCAGGGATCCGAGATGGTACGGACTGTCAGATGGCAGACGGACAGCGTGCGGGGTTCGGGATTCAGCAGGACCGGATGCCGAGGCAGGATCAGCTCTAGAAGAGAGATACGTGAGTATGGCAAGGAGACACAAGGAGACCTGACTCCTAGCTTGGAAAACACGAAGATCAGGCCCCGCCCCCTTGGACAATAAACCCTTATATACCCTGTACCTGTTTAGCTTCATTTCCTGTTAATGGACGCTGGCCCTTTAAGAAAGGGTCAGTGACCGCGCGCGCGCCCTAATGCGCATGCGCGCCGCCCGGGTGCCAGAAGCCAGGGAAGGAAGCTGAGGGGAGGACGCAGGGGAGCCGGCCAGGGCCTGGGAAGCCGTCAGACGCCGGGATCGGAGGCCAGGGAACCTGGGAAGGACGGGCACCGGAGGCTGGGGAGCGGGGAGCGTGGCAGGTGAGTCGGGGAGCGGGGCTGAGGACCCGGGGAGCGGAGCAGAGGACCCGGGGAGGGGAGCCGAGGACCCGGGGAGCGTGACATATGCAGCTCACACAGAAATCATACCAGGTGTATACAACCCATACAGAAATCATACCAGGTGTATACAGCCCATACAGAAATCACACCAGGTGTATACAGCTCACACAGAAATCATACCAGGTGTATATAACCCATACAGAAATCATACCAGGTGTATACAGCCCATACAGAAATCACACCAGGTGTATACAGCCCATACAGAAATCACACCAGGTGTATACAGCCCATACAGAAATCATACCAGGTGTATACAGCCCATACAGAAATCACACCAGGTGTATACAGCCCATACAGAAATCACACCAGGTGTATACAGCCCATACAGAAATCATACCAGGTGTATACAACCCATACAGAGATCACACCAGGTGTATACAGCTCAACTTAACATTTGATAAAAGATTCACTTTTGTTTATGGCATAGCCCACTCCAAAAGTGCACAATGCCCCCTCACTGCAAAATAAAAAAAAAGGAGATTTTTTTATTGTTAGGTTACACTGTTTCTACCTGGCATGATTTTTATATGGGCTGTGTTCCCTAAAAAATGTTTGTACAGTTTAATTGGCATTTGGGGGGGGGTGACAGACGCCTTTAAACATCTTTCTTGGCCGCACATTGTCCTGTGAACACATGCTGCCAAGAACAATGCTATTCTATGTGCACAGGACGATCATGGTAAAGATCGTACTGTGCACATGAAAGTGCGGTCACAGGCTCAGCAGCTGTTAAACCATTGACCATCTGCTGGATATAGATCAGCGATCACTTAAAACCTGCATTTAGCCAATGTGTTTAGCCATCACCTGTATTTATCCAGCCTCAAACCTCGTTACCTCACAGGTCCTGGCGCCATGATGACTTCACATTCACAGCTCGTCTCTGCAGACCTCCATCTTCTCTGCTCACCTCCATCTTCTCTGCTCTTCTGCAGCACATCACGACACGGTGCCCTTAAAAATAATATGTCATTATAAAAATAATCAACCATGCTGTTCCCTAAATAAGCCCCCAAAATAAAAAACTGTCCCTCACTTTAAGCCCTGCACAAAAAAATGACACCCCCCCCCACACACACACTGTCTATATTATGGTACATGGCTTCCACACTGCCCCCTTTATAATACCACACCGTCTCCCCTCATGAGTTACACCCACTACACCCTCCTCACTTATGAACTATGATCGCCAAACTGTCTGCACCACATGCTGCCCCCTATTCGAACTGTCTCCCACACATTAGACTTCTACATACTGAGCCATGTTGCCCTTTCTCCATACTGAGCCCACCCCACGCTGCCCCCTTTTCCATACTGAGCCTACCCCACGCTGCCCCCTTTTCCATACTGAGCCCACCCCACGCTGCCCCCTTTTCCATACTGAGCCTACCCCACGCTGCCCCCTTTTCCATACTGAGCCCACCCCACGCTGCCCCCTTTTCCATACTGAGCCTACCCCACGCTGCCCCCTTTTCCATACTGAGCCTACCCCACGCTGCCCCCTTTTCCATACTGAGCCTACCCCACGCTGCCCCCTTTTCCATACTGAGCCAACCCCATGCTGCCCCCTTTTCCACAGTGATTCCACCCCGCAGGCTGCCCCCTGCCCCATACAGATCACACCCCGTGATGTGAGCCCACACAGAGCCAACTACATGCACCCCCTTTATCATACAGAGCGCTCCCTCTGCTACTGCCTCCTGCCCCATAGAGATCCCCCTCCATGCACCCCCTTTCCTATACAGTGCGCCCCCTATGGCTGCTGCCCCTGCCACATAGAGATCCCCCTCCATGCACCCCCTTTCCAATATAGAGCGCCCCCTATGGCTGCTGCCCATGTCTCATAGAGATCCCTCTCCATGCACCCCTTTTCCTATATAGAGTGCCCCCTATGGCTGCTGCCCCTGCCACATAGAGATCCCCCTCCATGCACCGCCTTTCCTATACAGCGCGCCCCCTATGGCTGCAGCCCCTGCCCCATAGAGATCCCCCTCCATGCACCCACTTTCCTATATAGAGCGCCCCCTATGGCTGCTGCCCCTTGCCCCATAGAGATCCCCCTCCATGCACCCCCTTTCCTATATAGAGCGCCCCCTATGGCTGCTGCCCCTGCCCCATAGAGATCCCCCTCCATGCACCCCCTTTCCTATATAGAGCGCCCCCTATGGCTGCTGCCCCTGCCACATAGAGATCCCCCTCCATGCACCCCCTTTCCTATATAGAATGCCCCCTATGGCTGCTGTCCCTGCCCCATAGAGATCCCCCTCCATGCACCCCCTTTCCTATATAGAGCGCCCCCTTTGGCTGCTGTCCCTGCCCCATAGAGATCCCCCTCCATGCACCCCCTTTCCTATATAGAGCGCCCCCTATGGCTGCTGCCCCTGCCCCATAGAGATCCCCCTCCATGCACCCCCTTTCCTATACAGCGCGCCCCCTATGGCTGCTGCCCCCTGCCCCATAGAGATCCCCCTCCATGCACCCCCTTTCCTATATAGAGCGCCCCCTATGGCTGCTGCCCCTGCCCCATAGAGATCCCCCTCCATGCACCCCCTTTCCTATATAGAATGCCCCCTATGGCTGCTGTCCCTGCCCCATAGAGATCCCCCTCCATGCACCCCCTTTCCTATATAGAGCGCCCCCTTTGGCTGCTGTCCCTGCCCCATAGAGATCCCCCTCCATGCACCCCCTTTCCTATATAGAGCGCCCCCTATGGCTGCTGCCCCTGCCCCATAGAGATCCCCCTCCATGCACCCCCTTTCCTATACAGCGCGCCCCTTATGGTTGCTGCCCCCTGCCCCATAGAGATCCCCCTCCATGCGCCCCCTTTCCTATATAGAGCGCCCTCTACTGCTGCTGCCTCCAGCCTCATAGAGATCCCCCTCCATGCACCCCCTTTCCTATATTGAGCACCCCCTATGGCTGCTGCCCCTGCCCCATAGAGATCCCCCTCCATGCACCCCCTTTCCTATACAGTGCGCCCCCTATGGCTGCTGTCCCTGCCCCATAGAGATCCCCCTCCATGCATCCCCTTTCCTATACAGTGCACCCCCTATGGCTGCTGCCCCTGCCCCATAGAGATCCCCCTCCATGCACCCCCTTTCCTATACAGCGCGCCCCCTATGGCTGCTGCCCCCTGCCCCATAGAGATCCCCCTCCATGCACCCCCTTTCCTATACAGCGCGCCCCTTATGGCTGCTGCTTTCCCCTGCCCCATAGAGATCCCCCTCCATGCACCCCCTTTCCTATATTGAGCGCCCCCTATGGCTGCTGCCCCTGCCCCATAGAGATCCCCCTCCATGCACCCCCTTTCCTATACAGTGCGCCCCCTATGGCTGCTGTCCCTGCCCCATAGAGATCCCCCTCCATGCACCCTCTTTCCTATACAGTGCACCCCCTATGGCTGCTGCCCCTGCCCCATAGAGATCCCCCTCCATGCACCCCCTTTCCTATATAGAGCGCCCCCTATGGCTGCTGCCCCTGCCCCATAGAGATCCCCCTCCATGCACCCCCTTTCCCATACAGTGCGCCCCCTATGGCTGCTGCCCCTGCCCCATAGAGATCCCCCTCCATGCACCCCCTTTCCTATATAGAGCGCCCCCTATGGCTGCTGCCCCTGTCCCATGTAGATTACACCCCGCCGACTGCCGCCGCTATCTTCGGCTGTACAGCGCCTACCTCCCGGCTCCGGTGACTTCTCTCCTCAGCTCCTCAGCGGCACACAGTCTGCAGAGACGCCGGCAGCGGTGAGGTGACTCATCGCGCTGCCCGTGACGTCATCAGTGAGCGCGCCAGGCCAGGGAGCTGATTGCAGCTTGTGACCCCGGAAGTGCCCTCGCGCAGGGAGCAGGTATGGAGGATGATTTGTATTAGCATTTAAGATGCTAATACAAATTAAAAACGGGACCAACTAACACCTGACCCCCCCGCAAAGACTCCGGTTATAGTAATGAGTCTGGGGAGGGAAATTTTTAAAAAAAATGTTAATTTTTTTTTACTCTCGCCCTTGACGCCGCCCCCCCCGCAACCCGCCGCCCCAGGCACCGGACCACGGGTGCCTAATGGTAAATACGGCCCTGACAGTATAATAGTAGAAGTTGCCTGAACCCCACAGCCCTCCATACATTGCATACTGCCCCGAATCCGGGAAATATTTTTGAGTTGGAGTTGGCAGGAGGTGAAAAAGGCTTGGATGTGTGGCTTGAAGAAGAGGGCAAAGTCTAGGGTTACCCTGAGGCAGCAAGCTTGCGGTACCGGGGAGAGTGAGCAGCCATTGACAATGATAGATAGGTCAGGTGAGGGGTTGAGTGAGATGGGGAAAGATGATGAATTCTGTTATATCCATGTTAAGTTTATGTGATGCCCCTGGACTATCGGGTCGTCACAGGGTATTGCACAATCTGCCCTCCTGTGCAGTATCCACCTCCTTCTTGGTTGTGGGTCCCTAACTACATGGTGTTGCGTACATCTGCTAATCAAACCCTAGATACACCCTGCACCACACCCACCAGACACACCAGTGGACGGCTTGAGTGGAATAGGGTCGCCCACCTGGAGGGGTTGGAAAAGGGAGGTCAGGAGTGTCAGAAGTAGAGAGTTGAGTCTGGGAAGTGAGAGAGAGAGAAGAGGTCAGGAGCCGGCTCCTGGGAAGTAATCTAGGTGGCAGATGGTGGTCTGGTCCTAGAGGAGCTGGATCCCCGGTCACAGAGGATCGTGGGAAGGGGCACGGATCTGTCGAGGAGGACAGCCGGCGGCCTTGTGCCATCACTGGGCAAGGGCCAAGGCACGACGGGGTACGTGGACCCTAGGTCGGGGAGTAGCTTCAGGCAACCCGATAATTTACCCGAGGAGAACGGAATCTTCAAGAGCCGTTCCCACCCGCTCCAGAATTGGGGTACTAGCGCAACGAGGGGGATAGAACTTTCCACCCAACAAAATCCCAAGCGTGAACCCTGAGAGCAAACTCCCACACTTTGCCACAGTGAGGAGCAGGACCCAGCAGGTTTCATACTACCGTGAGCAACAGAGAAGCAAACATAGTGCCAGAAGGCAGGTCACCGATCACCAGGCAGCACCATTGGAGACGGGACCCAGACTAAGCTGCATCCAGAACTTTGGTTTATCCAGTTGTCGGTGTCAGCTAATGGACTGAGTGAGTACACAAGTGACCCCTTTACATCCAACGGCACTTTCCCTCACCATCACCGAGGCCCGGGGTATTCCCCCCTACCCATGGAGGGTCACAACTAGAGTTGAGCGCGGTTCGTGGTTCTCCAGTTCGCGGTTCGAGTGATTTTTGGGCTGTTCTAGATCGAACTAGAACTCGAGCTTTTTTGCTAAAATTCGATAGTTCTAGATACGTTCGAGAACGGTTCTAGCAGCAAAAGGCAGGGCTTTTTACAGCTACAGTGTGCAGGAGCCATCGCTGGCAGCCTGCCAGAAGCTGGTAACCAAGATAAACATCGGGTATCCAACCAAAGCGCTTTGGTTAGTAACCCGATGTTTATCCTAGTTACGTGCAGGAAGCCCACACTTCCCCGCTCAGCTCGCTCCGCCCCCTCCTGCCCGCGGCATGTACACACGCACGCACGCACGCACGCACGCACACACACACACACACACACAGTCCCGCTCGGCTTACCTGCGGTGATGAAGTCCCGCCATCCCGACCTCAGCGCTGTCACTGTCCTCCATGGCCGCCGCTTGTCACATCACCTCTCGCTTCCGACCCGAGACTGACTAGCGGTGACGTCACGGGCCTCTCGCGATACTTGGCTGTGAAGGCGGCGGTCATTGAACTCAGTGACAGGTGCTGTCAGTGTGCTGAAGATCAGCGCAGGTAATGTACCTCGCTGACAGCAGCACATGTCATCCCCTGCAGTGACCTGGGCTGACCCATTGATGTTAGCTCAGGTCACTGCATTGCTCTCCCAGCCAATGGGGAACATCCTGCTCTTCATTAACTGGGACAGTGTGGATCGTCATGGCAACCCCTTGGATTACACCAGACCTGGATTTGTTTTTCTTTCTAATAAATTGGTTAAAGAGGGAATGTTTTGGGGAGTGTTTTTACAAATAAAAATGTGTTTGTCGTCTATTTTTTTTTATTACTGACTGGGTTGATGATGTCGGGTATCTGATAGACGCCTGACCTCACCAACCCCAGGGCTTGATGCCAGGTGACATTACACATCTGGTATTAACCCCATATATTACCCCGTTTGCCACCGCACTAGGGCGCGAGATGAGCTGGGGCGAAGCACCAGGATTGGCGCATCTAATGGATGCGCCACTTCTTGGGCGGCTGCGGCCTGCTATTTTTAGGCTGGGGAAAGTCCAATAACCATGGACCTCCCTAGTCTGAGAATATCAGACCCCGGCTGTCTGCTTTACCTTGGCTGGTGATCCAATTTTGGGGGGACCCCTACGTGTTTTTTTTTAAAAATTATTTATTTAATTTAAAATAACAGCGTGGGGTGCCTCAGTTTTGGATTACCAGCCAAGGTGAGGTTGCCAGCTGTGGTCTGCAGGCTGCAGCCGTCTGCTTTACCCTAGCTGGCTACAAAACTAGGGGGAACCCTACGTCATTTTTTTTTTCATTTTTTTGGCTAAATACAAAGCTAAGCACCCCTTAGTGCCACATGAAAGGCACCAAAGGGTGCAAAATTACAAAATGCAGGAGAGTGGGACATTATGTGTCTTTCTGCCATTATAATGACAGAAAAGACTGATATGACGTGCACAAGCACAGGAAAATCACCAGAGCGCTTTACGCTGTGAAAAGCAGTACAAAATGGCACTGGAGTGAACAAGTGACCGCCTCATGTAGGATGAAGCTATGGATCCTGGGTAAATTTATGCATTTACCCTCCTTCAGTTTTTTTGCAGTACACAAAAAAAACGGAAGGCACACGGATGACAAACAGATGACATACGGACCGTCTACGGAACGGAAACGGATGCCACACGGATGCACCCGTGAAAAAAAACGGACTGTTTTTTGCAGACCACAAAAATGGATCGGTCGTGTTAATGTAGCCGTATTCTGATCTGCCGTTTATAAACAGCAGGCAGAAATAAGTGAATAACGCCCCCCAGCGTCAGAAAATCTCCGGGGTTTCAGGGCTAGCTGAGACCCTGGAGATCATGATTCAGGACGGTTTTTCCGGTCCCCGCTCACGTGATCACAGGTATACACCGTACACCGATGATCACGTTACAGTAAATGACAGCGCCGGTAAAAAATTATTTATCTCCCATCTGGCATGAACAAACACTTCTTCTCCACTTCTTCTCCACTTTTTCTCCACTTTTTCTCCACTTTTTCTCCACTTTTTCTCCACTTTTTCTCCACTTTTCCTCCACTTTTTCTCCACTTTTTCTACATTTTTTCTCCACTTTTTCTCCACTTTTTCTACATTTTTTCTCCACTTTTTCTCCACTTTTTCTCCACTTTTTCTCCACTTTTTCTCCACTTTTTCTCTTTACATTGTAACCGGTCAACAAGGGAGCAGGAGGAGAGGTGGGAGGAAAGTTCAAGATAGACGTGCTGTCACAGTAGTTTTGAGGCATAGGGAAGAAGTGATATGGAGCTATAGCTAGACATAGAGGATGGGTCAAAGGATGACATTGTGAGGATGTGTGTGATTGAGGCAAGTTTAAAGCATGAAGAGAAGACAGCAGTTGTTAATGTTAGGATGAAAAGATGGGTTTGGGTTTGGGTTGGGATGAATACTGAGGTGAGGTTTAGGATGAGGTGGGATGGGAGCGGGTCAAATGCACAGGTGATCTGGACAGTAGAGAAAAAAGTTTATCTTCAGTAATGGTGGAGAAGCTGGTTTTGAAGGAAGATGAGGGCTGAGTAATTATGAGAAGGGGCTGTGAGGAGTGTGGGCCAAAGCTTTCTCTGATGTTGTCAATCTTCTACTTGATGGATGAGGAGAGAGAAGAGGAAGGAGTTGCTTGTGGACGAAGTAGAGAATTGAAAATGTTGAATAACTGTTTAGGGTTGTGAGACAGGAAGGACATGAGAGATGAAAAGTAGGTTTGCTTTGTAGCAGTGAGTGTGAACTTGAAATTAGTGTGAGTGTATATAATAAAGCACTTGCTGGAATGGGATCTCTTCCATCTCCGCTCAGCAACCCTGAAAGCCCCTCTAAGTTCTTCTGTCAGGCTGGTGTGCCAGGGTTTCCTGTTGATTGTGCGACCTTTTGTATATGTGAGGAGGGCAACCGATTCCAGAGCTGCATCTATTTTGGGGTTATATATAGCGGAAGCAGCATCTACATCGTGTAAGGAACCTATGTATGCAAGAGGAAGCAGGGACTCAGAGAGTGAGTGTAAATCAAGGTGTTTGAGATTTCTGTGAGGGTGTGCAAGTGTGTGTAATGGGGATTGTGCACTTACAAAGGAGAGGAAAGTGAAAGTGAGTAGGTTATGGTCAGACCGGGGGAGAGGCGTAAGGGGCAGCTTGTCCAGGAAGCAAACACTGCACTCGCCTTATTAAAATAGAATCATTTGCCTCCCCAACATGTTTCACCACACTGGCGTCTTCAGGGGTCTGAGGCCTTTACAGGCATTTAGTGCTGACAATAGGCCGATATTCAGCTATACACAATCTATATCACTAATCACGGCTGTCTGTCCACTTCTCTAAGAAATTTGATCAGCAACTAATACAACTACATGTTTTTAAATACTTGAACAATGCATTTATATTGCAATATTATTATTTGAAATTATTAAAAGTTATATTTGAGGAGATTCTTTAGTTTAGGGGTTTAGTTGCCTTTTGGAAAATTGTTTTTCCTCAGGACCATAACCCTGCCAGTAATCCAGGTACTGTAAAGAATCTTTAAGGTTCAAATTAGGTTTTTGTCCAGCACCGTCCAATATATATCTTCAATCCACAAAAAAAGTTTTCATTTTAAAAATTATATTTTTATTGTGCATATTTAAAAAAAAGTTATCCTTTAAAAACACACGTCCATCTTACGCGTTTCGAGCTCCCTTTGTTATTTACTGTAAAGTATGCCGAACGACCCAAGAGTCTATAATTCTTGATAACTGAAACTCCAGCGGTCCATCAACTAAGACCTAAGATGGAGTAGCGGTGTTGAGGACGATGATGATGAGACTCAAGCGGTCCTTCGGGATCTGACTGCTGTTCCAAATTATATTGTCATGGGTGCACATGAGACTAAAATAACGGACAAGTCAGTTATAACCATCTCCATGACAGACGCTGGCTGACTGCCTCTCTTTATTGTTTGAAACTTTTTACAGTTCAGGAGAAGTAAGGGGTGTAGACAAAAGTATGGTCCAATCAAGTATCGCAGGCTGGACTCAGGACGTATAGGAATTAGCATAATCTCTTCTGGATTGGTCAGTCCACGCTTTAGGAATTTCTCCTTTGTTCATCATCTTTGGTGTAGACAGGATGTGGCAGCCATCTTCAAGATACATATACTAGTATACAGTGCCTACAAGTAGTATTCAACCCCCTGCAGATTTAGCAGGTTTACACATTCGGAATTAACTTGGCATTGTGACATTTGGACTGTAGATCAGCCTGGAACTGTGAAATGCACTGCAGCAAAAAAGAATGTTATTTCTTTTTTTATTTTTTTTTTTACATTGTGAAAAGTTTATTCAGAGGGTCATTTATTATTCAACCCCTCAAACCACAAGAATTCTGTTTGGTTCCCCTAAAGTATTAAGAAGTATTTCAGGCACAAAGAACAATGAGCTTCACATGTTTGGATTAATTATCTCTCTTTCCAGCCTTTTCTGACTAATTAAGACCCTCCCCAAACTTGTGAACAGCACTCATACTTGGTCAACATGGGAAAGACAAAGGAGCATTCCAAGGCCATCAGAGACAAGATCGTGGAGGGTCACAAGGCTGGCAAGGGGTACAAAACTCTTTCCAAGGAGTTGGGCCTACCTGTCTCCACTGTTGGGAGCATCATCCGGAA
Source organism: Anomaloglossus baeobatrachus (assembly GCF_048569485.1). Lineage (NCBI taxonomy): Eukaryota > Metazoa > Chordata > Amphibia > Anura > Aromobatidae > Anomaloglossus > Anomaloglossus baeobatrachus. The sequence continues at coordinate 37,383,809 of NC_134356.1, read as the reverse complement.
GTGGAAGGCTTATGGAAATACTGTTAGCCTTCCACGGCCTGGACAGCCTTTGAAAGTTTCCACCCGTGCTGAGGCCAGGCTTGTTCGAAGAGTCAAGGCTAACCCAAGGACAACAAGGAAGGAGCTCCGGGAAGATCTCATGGCAATGGGGACATTGGTTTCAGTCAATACCATAAGTAACGTACTCCACCGCAATGGTCTCCGTTCCAGACGAGCCCGTAAGGTACCTTTACTTTCAAAGCGTCATGTCAAGGCTCGTCTACAGTTTGCTCATGATCACTTGGAGGACTCTGAGACAGACTGGTTCAAGGTTCTCTGGTCTGATGAGACCAAGATCGAGATCTTTGGTGTCAACCACACACGTGACGTTTGGAGACTGGATGGCACTGCATACGACCCCAAGAATACCATCCCTACAGTCAAGCATGGTGGTGGCAGCATCATGCTGTGGGGCTGTTTCTCAGCCAAGGGGCCTTGCCATCTGGTCCGCATCCATGGGAAGATGGATAGCACGGCCTACCTGGAGATTTTGGCCAAGAACCTCCGCTCCTCCATCAAGGATCTTAAGATGGGTCGTCATTTCATCTTCCAACAAGACAACGACCCAAAGCACACAGCCAAGAAAACCAAGGCCTGGTTCAAGAGGGAAAAAATCAAGGTGTTGCAGTGGCCTAGTCAGTCTCCTGACCTTAACCCAATTGAAAACTTGTGGAAGGAGCTCAAGATTAAAGTCCACATGAGACACCCAAAGAACCTAGATAACTTGGAGAAGACCTGCATGGAGGAGTGGGCCAAGATAACTCCAGAGACCTGTGCTGGCCTGATCAGGTATTATAAAAGACGATTATTAGCTGTAATTGCAAACAAGGGTTATTCCACAAAATATTAAACCTAGGGGTTGAATAATAATTGACCCCCACTTTTATGTAGAAAATTTATTAAAATTTAACTGAGCAACATAACTTGTTGGTTTGTAAGATTTATGCATCTGTTAATAAATCCTGCTCTTGTTTGAAGTTTGCAGGCTCTAACTTATTTGCATCTTATCAAACCTGCTAAATCTGCAGGGGGTTGAATACTACTTGCAGGCACTGTAAACTGTGTTAAGGAAAATCACTAAATATGCAATATACATATATACGTGTTAGTAAGAAACAAAAGCATTCATAAATATGTGTGTTAGTTTACATCTACTAAACTATATACCTGAGTCTATGAAATGGCTGAATTAAGTATTTTTGGTTACTCAATTCTTATCCTCAACAGCGGGAAGAAGAGCTCCCAAACCCTCAAATTCCTTTAATAGAGATTTGTGAAAAACAAAATGAATTTTATATGAAGCTGATAGGCCAGACAGAAAGCCAATGGATTGATGACAGCAGTAATTTTGAATGGATCGATGAAACGAGGTCCTAACATAAGTGACAGTATTTTCAGCCTAATGTTTTGACTACCACACCAGATCATTCACACGCAGGTCCGGACCAGGCACATGTCTACAGTGAGCCACATGTGTCGCGGGCGGAGGAGGGGACGCCGCGCCCTCCCACTGCTCGGGTCCGGCTGCTGCGGCCTGCTGCTGCCGCTGCTCGGTGGCTCGAGCGATGGGCCGGATCCCGGGGACTCGAGCGGCGTTCCTCGCCCGTGAGTGAAAGGGGATTGGGATTTGGGATTGTTTATTGTCCGTGATGCCACCCACGGTTGTGGTGATTTGTTGACACCACCGCTGCTCTGTATGGGGATCCCGGGAGTGGTGGTATGGAGCAGCTAGATGTGAGTCCTCCCCTCCGTGGGTAGGGGGGTTGATTGTCCCGGGGCCCAGTGATGAGGTGGGTGATGCAGGGCTTGGTGGGGTGCAGGGACGCGGGGGCAGCTCTGGACAGGACTGTTGCCTTTAATCGGGACTTGGTTGTTAGGAGACAGACGTCCCCTTCACTGACGGATTTGGCAAATTATGGCGACTCCTAGCCTTGCCGGGATCCGAAAGGCCCCTGCCCTGGTGCTGACTGTTCTTCGTATACTGCTCCAGACCGCCGGGTCACCACCCGTCCGCGGTCCTTCCAGCAACCTCCGAGCAGTCCCCCTGCAGACTATCACCGCCGTCTGCTGACCTTGCTGTCACTGTCCGGGGCACACACCCGGACCAACTTCAGGCTTGCTTTACCGTTCCTTCTCTCTGTCTAAACTCTATCTTGCTTCCTCTCACTTTCACTTCCCTCACTAGACTGCCTGGTTTTCCCGCCTCCAGCGCTGTGAACTCCTCGGTGGGCGGAGCCAACCGCCTGGCCCACCCCCTGGTGTGAACATCAGCCCCTGGAGGAAGGCAACAAGGATTTTTGGTTAGCCTTGGTGTTCCTAACTGGGGTGTAGGGTGTGGTGGTGTTATGACCTGTGACCCCTGGCTGGCCCAGGGCGTCACATTCCCCCTTAGCAAAATGCAGACCGTCCGCGGGCTGCCCGTCCAACACCGGTTTTATTTTCTGAAAAAGGTAAACGGTAAACATAATACAAATTATAACATCATCCCACATCGGGAGGTTCAGTTCTTAAACGGTTTCAAACTGTGTACGGTTACGGTGTCCGCTCTCTCCCACCCAAGCAACCTGGCCCTGATGCTGCCCCTAAATCCCAGGCAGCACCCCTTGACCCCAGTCCAGCACAAGTTACCCGAGCGGGATCTGTCCTTCCCCTCCAGAGGGTAGCCACCGGTTCCTGTGGTGGCTGGGCCCCAGCCTGCTCTACTGTGGGCCCTTCCTGCAACCTGCCTCTCCGGAGGCGATAATTGCAGAAACGGTAACAGTAAAACAACTTATTTACATGCCACTTAACGTTTGTGGTTGCCCTGCAAGTTCACGGGCTTGTCCATGAGCAGTTCCTCATGCAACTTTTTAAACGGTCCCACGGGGACAACGGTGCCGGCAACGGCCGGTTTCCTCAATCACGGTCAGACAATCTGGTAACTGTTCGGTTATCATTTTTTTACTTATCATCATTTTCAACTTTTTCAAACAAAACTCAGACAAACACCTTTTCCCCCCCCTTTCTAAAGGACGGTCTCCCTGTACCTAAGTGGGGGTCTACCTAGGTTGGGACGGGTGGACCTCCGGGGTCCGGTGTCAGTAGGGCTGGGCAGTGGGGTAGAGGGAACAATCGGTTCCTCCTCCCTGCTATCGTGTGGGGCAGGCGGAGGCATAGGGGAGTTGGGTACAGGTTCATCCCTGGGCACTGGTACTGACTCACGGCTGACCGCTTCCATCACCTCTTCATCCACGGGTTGTGGGAACAGTATCACTGGAAGAATCACCGCGCCGTTCTGTGTAGGCCAGTCTGCTGGGAAGTCTCCCATCGCAGTGTGGATCACCTCTTTCGCCTTATCCGCTGGTAGGGGAGCCGGTACTTCTGCCGCCGCTCTTAAGGCTGGTGGGCACCTTTTCAGATGGTCCCGGGAAACTGTGGCCAAAGTGCCTCCTTGGTCACGACTGATTTGGTAGGCCTTCCCATCTTCCCATCCTGTGGGCTGTATGACGTACGGGTTCTGTTCCCATTGATCATCCAGCTTGTGGGTTCTCCTCTTCCGCTTCAGTACGACATCTCCGGGCTGAAAAGGGCCAGCAGACGCCTTTTGATTAAAGCGCTGCTCCTGCAGTTCCCGACTCTGACTTAAGTTCTTCTCGACATATTCTTGAATCTGCCGGTATTGTGCTCTCCGCCGAGTTTCCCATTCAGCTGTCGAAGGGAGTGCTTCTGGGGCCTCCAACCCCATTTCCAGGTCCACCGGCAGGCGGGCGGGGCCAGCCCTCATCAGATATGCTGGGGTGCACTTTGTTGAGCTGGACGGGATATTGTTGTACATATCGACCAAGTCGGGTAGCTTTTCCGGCCACAGGTTCCGCTCTTCCAGCGGTAACGTCTTGAGGAGTCCTAGGACCAAGTGATTCATCTTCTCACACATGCCGTTGGTCTGGGCATGGTAAGGGGTGGTCCGGATCTTCTTACAGCCGTACAACTGGCAGAACTCGTGGAACACCTCCGCTTCAAAAGCCGGGCCTTGGTCAGTAAGCACCTTTTCTGGATATCCATGTGGTCGGCAGAAATAAGCCTGGAACGCTCGAGCGGCAGTTCGACCAGTTAGGTCCTTGACGGGGACAACCACCATGAATCTTGAATAGTGGTCTACGATGGTCAACGCGTAGGCGTACCCACTTCGGCTGGGGGTGAGCTTGACATGGTCTAGGGCGACCAGTTCCAGCGGCTGATGTGTGGTGATCGGGTGTAGGGGCGCCCTCTGGCTGGTCTCGTCCTTCCTCCTCAGCGTGCAAGGACCACACTCTTGGCACCAGGCTTCTACCGACTCCCGCATCCCACTCCAGTAGAACTGCTCCCTCAACAGCATCTCCAGCTTCTTCCACCCGAAGTGTCCGGCACCATCATGGTATGCCCGCAAAACAGTAGCCACATCAGCTTGGGGAATGACCAACTGGCAGATTTTCTCATGAGTCTTCGGGTTGATCAGCTCACGGTACAGCTTCCCTTGATGTAGGTACAGCCGTTTCCGTTCCTTCCACAAGCGCTGGGCTTCATCTGGGGCGGCAGGGTCCATCCCAACGGCACCTTGTTCCACCAGGGTCTTGACGAGGCGGACAGCCGGCGCCTGGTTTTGAGCCTCCTGCCACTCTTGACTGGGCCGTGGGTCCAGGTCTACCCGTTGTTGGTGTACATGTACCTTCTCAGTTGGTGGCTGGTGAAATGCAGGCAACTCGATCTCCTCGAGGTCGTCATCCTCGCACCCTTCTTCTGACAAATGGGGCTTTCGGGAGAGTGCATCAGCATTAATGTTGACACGACCAGCTCGGTACTTGATGGTGAAGTCATAGTTGGCTAGCCGGGCCACCCACCGCTGCTCCAACGCGCCCAACTTGGCCGTGTCCAGGTGAGTCAACGGATTGTTGTCCGTGAAAGCGGTGAATTTTGCTGCAGCCAAGTAGTGGCGGAACCGCTCTGTGATAGCCCATACCAATGCCAGGAGCTCGAGCTTGAAGGAGCTGTAGTTCTCAGGGTTCCTTTCAGTTGGCCGAAGCTTCCGGCTAGCATAAGCAATCACTTTCTCCTTCCCATCCTGGACCTGGGACAGGACTGCTCCTAATCCCACATTGCTGGCGTCTGTGTAGAGGATGAACGGGCAGCCATAGTCAGGATACGCTAGAACCTCTTCTCCGGTCAAGGCCGTTTTCAGCTGGCAGAAGGATTCCTCATGCTTTTCTTCCCACACCAGTGGGGCCCCGATGGGTCTACCACCTTTGGTCTGTCCCACAAGGAGATCTTGCATGGGGGCAGCCATCTTCGTGTACCCTTTGATAAAGCGCCGGTAGTACCCCACCAGACCCAGAAACTGCCTCACTTCTCTCACTGTGGTTGGTCTCGGCCAGCCTTGGATGGCAGTGATCTTCTCAGGGTCGGGGGCGACACCTTCTGCACTTACCACGTGCCCTAGGTACTGCACTCTGGGTTTCAGCAGGTGACACTTAGAGGGCTTCAATTTCATCCCGTATTTGGCAAGGGATTCGAACACCTCGGCCAGGTGCTCCAGATGGGCTTCATACGTCTGGGAGTACACAATCACATCATCCAAGTACAATAGGACGGTCTCGAAGTTTAGGTGTCCCAGACAGCACTCCATCAGCCATTGGAAGGTTCACGGGGCATTGCACAGCCCGATCGGCATACTATTGAATTCACAGAGCCCCATCGGGGTAGTGAAGGCGGTTTTCTCCCGGTCTTCCGGGGCCACAGCCACTTGCCAGTACCCACTGGTGAGGTCAAGGGTAGAGAAGTAATTTGCGGTTCTCAGTGCGGCCAAAGACTCTTCAATTCGGGGCAGTGGGTAGGCATCTTTATGGGTTATCTGATTAATCTTCCGGTAGTCCACACACATCCGCATGGTACCATCCTTCTTCTTGACCAGTACCAACGGAGCGGCCCAGGGACTACAGCTGTCCCGAATAACCCCTGCCTCCTTCATATTCCTCAACATATCTTTGGCACACTGGTAATGTGCAGGGGGAATAGGCCTGTACCTCTCTTTGATGGGGGGGTGTTCACTGGTGGGGATATGGTGTTGGACCCCCTTGATCTGCCCAAAGTCTAGTGGATGTTTGCTGAAAACCTGTTCATACTCCCGCACCACCCTGTATACCCCTGCTTTGTAATGTGTAGGGGTATCATCAGTGCCCACGTGTAGCTGTTGGTGCCACTCCTTTACCTCCCCTTGAGGCGGGGAAGTGCTGGTAGTAGGTGGGGAGACTGAGTGAATGGCTTCGTGGATGGTGTGGGGATACAGGGTGAGCAGCTTGGCAATGGTATCATACTATCATAGTATCATAGTTTTTAAGGTTGAAGGGAGACTCTAAGTCCATCTAGTTCAACCCGTAGCCTAACATGTTGATCCAGAGGAAGGCAAAAAAAACCCCAATGTGGCAAACAAGTTCCAATGGGGAAAAAATTTCCTTCCTGACTCCACATCCGGCAATCAGACTAGTTCCCTGGATCAATACCCTGCCATAAAATCTAATATACATAACTGGTAATATTAAATTTTTCAAGAAAGGCGTCCAGGCTCTGCTTAAATGTTAGTAGTGAATCACTCATTACAACATCATGCGGCAGAGAGTTCCATAGTCTCACTGCTCGTACAGTAAAGAATCCTCGTCTGTGATTATGATTAAACCTTCTTTCCTCAAGACGTAGCGGATGCCCCCGTGTTCCAGTCGCAGGCCTAGGTGTAAAAAGATCTTTGGAAAGGTCTCTGTACTGTCCCCTCATATATTTATACATTGTGATTAGATCCCCCCTAAGCCTTCGTTTTTCCAAACTAAATAACCCCAAGTTTAATAACCTGTCTTGGTATTGCAGCCCACCCATTCCTCTAATAATCTTGGTCGCTCTTCTCTGCACCTTCTCCATTTCAGCTATGTCCTTCTTATATATCGGTGACCAGAATTGTACACAGTATTCTACATGCGGTCGCACTAGTGACTTGTACAGAGGTAGAACTATATTTTTTTCATGAACACTTCTACCTCTTTTAATACATCCCATTATTTTATTAGCCCTGGCAGCAGCTGTCTGACACTGTCCACTAAAGTGAAGTTTACCATCCACCCATACACCCAAGTCTTTTTCTGTGTCTGTTTTACCCAGTGTTCTACAATTAAGTACATAATCATAAATGTTATTTCCTCTACCCAAGTGCATGACCTTACATTTATCTACATTAAACTTCAATTGCCACTTCTCAGCCCAATCCTCCAATTTACATAAATCTCCCTGTAATATAAAATTATCCTCCTCTGTATTGATTATGACTCGCCCACCCCAGGGCTATGGGACACCCGGTGCCGGACCGGACTAGTCCGGTGGTAGTCAGTGGTGGCTGGGCCCGGCTCCGTGGCCCTGGTGGGTGTCAGTTGAATATGTGGCTTGAATTAAAGTTTGTGTTCGTGACGCCACCTGTGGTATGCGGCTACTAAGCCGCCGCTGCTGTGTGAGGCCTCCGGGATGATGTTATGGCAGCAATGGTAGTACTGCTCCCCACAGGTGGAGCAATGCCCGGGGCACGGTTGGTGTTTGTGGAAGTCTATGGTGCTGTGTGACTAACACGGTGCAGGGCCGACCAGCAATGAAAGAAACAGGCACAAACAGTAGTCTCTTTACCTTTTCCTCTTTTACTCGGCAGAAACTTAGTCCAGGGAGACCGTCACAGATGGTAAAGATGATCCGGCCGGCCTGGAAGTGCCTGGGGTGATCTTTGGCCAGTTGAGTATGAGGCCTACTCCTTAATCTTTCTCTGCTGTGTTAGGACACTGCACTTTGGGTTTGCAATTGCCCTCTTGCTGCTGGGACTTGTTGTTCGTCCCCTTTTCTGTGTGGTAGACTGCGCAGGCCCTCTCTGGTGCTTCTCTGCTGGAGTCTACACCGGGCCCTTGGGATGCAGCTGTACCTTCAGATTGCTTCTGGGATAGGGGGCTTACAGCTCTCCTGCCCTCCGGATTCAGCTACCAGGGATGGATTTTATGCCCTGGCAACTACAGACTCCGATGTCCGAGTCCCTGCTGTGCCTCTCTGCTCCCCTTGCTTCACTGGGCCAAGCTATCCCAGCTCTAGGCCCCAGTTTACAAGGCAGAACTACTCTGCGTTTGCACTCTTTCACTCCTGTCTCCAGACTAACCACCACTTCCTCCTTCCAGCCAGACTTAAGGAATGCTCCCTGAAGTTCCAGGTTCAGAGCTCCCCCTGCTGGCCGGAGGGAGAACTGTGTTGAGTGTTAACTTACTGGCCAATAGATCTCCCAATTACCTCCAGGCTCAGCATTAACCCTTTTGGGAGGGCAATGCTGTTGTGGCGACCAGGTCCTGGGGCGCCACACTCCCCCTTAGTTAAATTCAGTACTCCCGGACTGTAGAAACAAACATGACATGTTAGAACATTTCATCCCATTATGGGAGGCGCAAATACTTTAACGTTACAACCTTAAACATTACTATAAGAGTCCAGTGTGGCTCCCTGCCGGGTGTCCATTACACTGCTCCATGGGGGACCCGCCGCGTTCAAACCCCCAACGTAGGCTCTGGGCGTGCGTCAGAGCATTGATGACCCCACTCTATGCACGCCGGACGGGTTTTTCTTCAGGGGTGTTGAGCACACTGGTGCTAACTATGAACAATTTAGGTGTTGGCCACCCATAGTCCAGTGGCCCAATTGTCCATTTTCGCAATCAAAGAAAAAGAAAACATTTTGTACACAACATGACAGACATTTTGCATAACTATTTACATTCTAATAAGTACTCTTTCCCTTATACAGTTGACTCCCTATACCTTAGAGGGGGTTGTCCCCGAGTGCTGCGCTGGGACCTACGTAGCTCTGGTGTTTGCCCCTGACTACGTGGTGCGTCTTCTATCTCAGCACTACAGGTGGGCCTAACCCCCATAGGTAAGCGTGATGGTTGCCTTTGTGATCTAAGAGTCGCCAAGGGTATGACAGGTTCACCACTGACAGGGGGTTGATCCTCCTGTTCCACTGCTGGCGTGTCATCTCGTGCTGGAGCGGACGATTCTTTAGGTGGATCCGGAACCTTTTCCGTTTCTGGCTCGACCAACTGCGGAAACGTCAAAACTGGTACCACTATGGCATTGTTTATTCGGGTCCAAGTTTTGGGGAACTTTCCAAGGATGGTTTGAATCATCTCCCCTTCTTTCTCTTGACTTTGGGGACTTCCTTGTACTCCTTCCATTTCTCTTTGGATTCTGCACCGTTCAGGGCACGCTTTCAGGCGGTCTCGGGAAATTGCTTGATAGGTCTTGCCTTCATCTTTGCTTATGAGGCATACCTTACTATTGTCAAAGTTGGAGGGGATAATGGTGTAGGGCTCGCTTTCCCACTGATCATCCAATTTATGCGCCTTCCGCTTCTTCTTGAGGACTTGTTCTCCAGGTGCTAAGGGAGTTGCTGGGGCTGTTTGATTGTAATGCTGTTCTTGTCTCGTTCTTGCTTGAGACAGGCTCCTCTCTACGCACTCCTGGACCTTACGGTACCGCTGCTGCCGTTCTGTATCCCAATCCTCTATTTCTTGAACCGCCTCAGGCGACACAGTCCCCATCTCAAAGTCTACAGGCAACTTGCCTGGTCTGGCTCGCATCAGGTAAGCGGGGCTGCAGTTGGTCGAATTCACTGGGATGTGGTTGTACAGGTCTACCAGATCTGGCAACTTTTCTGGCCATTGGTTCCTTTCCTCCAGCGGTAGGGTCTTCAGCATATCAATAACCACATGGTTCATTTTCTCGCACAGTCCATTGGTTTGGGGGTGGTACGGTGTGGTTCGGATTTTCTTACAACCGTACATGTTACAGAACTCTTGGAACACTTCAGCCTCGAATGCACGACCCTGATCAGTCAGTACCCTTTCCGGATAGCCGTGAGGTCGGCAAAAGGATGCCTGGAACGCTCTAGCTGCTGTCCTGGCTGTCTGGTCCTTCACAGGCACTACTACCAGGAAACGAGAGTAATGGTCCACAATGGTGAGGGCGTACACATAGCCTGACCGGCTTGGTGTTAACTTCACGTGGTCCAGGGCCACCAACTCCAGGGGCTGCTTTGTGACAATTGGCTGCAAGGGAGACCTTTGGCTGGCATCGTCTTTCCGCCTCAGGTTACACGGGCCACAGTCTCGGCACCACTTCTCGATCATCTTTCTCATGTGCACCCAATAGAACTGATCACGGAGTAGGGCCTCCAACTTCTTCCACCCGAAGTGTCCTGCGTTATCATGATACGCTGCTAGGACCATTGGAGCATCTCTCTGCGGAACCACTATCTGCCAGACAAGTTCATTTGTTCGATAGTTGACATATCTCTTGCAGAGCTTGCCTTGGTAGGTGAACAGTCGTCCCCTCTCCTTCCACAGCTGCTGGGCTTCCTCTGGAGCGTCTGGGCCAAGATGGGTCTCAGCTTGCGCTAGCTTCTCTTTGACCAATCGCACGGCCGGGTCACCGTTCTGTGTTTCTTCCCAATTATGGTGGAGTAAGGGGTTGACCGAGACCCCGTGCTGGCTTGAGCGCTTCACTCCCACAGCATGCTCACACTGGGACACACCTTGGTGATGGAAAGCCGGTAACTCTATCTCTTCGAGTTCATCCATGTCTTCTCCAGACTCGGGCAAGTGAGGCATTCTGGACAGCGCATCAGCATTGTTATTCTTCTTGCCAGCCCGATACTTGATGGTAAAGTCAAAGTTAGACAGCCGGGCCATCCATCGCTGTTCCATCGCACCTAACTTGGCTGTTGCCAGGTGTGTCAACGGATTGTTGTCCGTGAAGATGGTGAACTTGGCCGATGCCAGATAGTGCTTGAAGCGTTCAGTCACTGCCCAAACAATAGCGAGGAACTCCAGCTTGAAGGAACTGTAGTTTTCTGGATTCCTTTCTGTGGGCCGAAGCTTCCTACTGGCGTACGCTATCACCCTCTCTCTGCCTCCCTGTACCTGGGACAGAACTGCTCCCAGTCCCACGTTGCTGGCGTCTGTATACAGTACAAACGGTTGGCTGTAGTCAGGGTAGGCCAGAATTTCTTCTCCCGTGAGAGCCCCTTTCAGCCGGACAAAGGATGTTTCCAGTTGGCTGCTCCATTCAAATGGAGGGCTCTGCTTCTTAGCCTGCTTTGGCTGGCCCACCAGGAGATCTTGAAGGGGCGCTGCTATCTTGGTGAAACCATCAATGAACCTTCGGTAGTAGCCCACCAGTCCAAGGAACTGCCGCACCTCCTTCACTGTGGTGGGTCTTGGCCAGTCCTTGATTACAGTGACTTTCTCCGGATCAGGTGCCACACCTTCTGCGCTGACCACATGACCCAGGTACTGTACCTTTGGCTTCAAGAGGTGACATTTGGACGGCTTGATCTTCAGGCCATATTTCGACAAGGATTCAAACACTTCTGCTAAGTGCTTCAGGTGGTCCTCATAAGTCTTGGAGTAGACTATTACGTCATCCAGGTACAACAGCACGGTTTCAAAGTTGTGGTGGCCCAAGCAGCACTCCATCAACCTTTGGAATGTCCCTGGGGCGTTGCAGAGCCCGAATGGCATACAATTGAACTCACAGAGGCCCATTGGTGTCGTGAATGCAGTCTTCTCCTTGTCCGCCTCTGCCACGGGAACCTGCCAATACCCACTGGTGAGATCCAAGGTGGAGAAATAGTTAGCTGACTTTAAGGCTGTTAGTGACTCCTCTATTCTGGGCAGTGGATAAGCATCTTTATGTGTAATGCGGTTAATTTGCCTGTAATCTACACACATTCTCATTGTACCATCTTTTTTCTTTACGAGCACTAGTGGAGCTGCCCAGGGGCTACAACTATCTCTGATAACCCCAGCCTCCTTCATTTCCCGTAACATTTCCTTGGCACACTGATACTGTGCGGGGGGTACAGGGCGGTATCTCTCTTTAATGGGATGATGATCACCCGTGGGGATTTGATGTTTAACCCCTTTCACCTGCCCAAAATCTAGGGGGTGTTTGCTGAAGACCCGCTCGTACTCCTGTACCACCCGGTAAACCCCATGCTTTTGGTGCGAGGGGGTGGAGTCGGTGCCTACATGTAATTTTTGGCACCAGTCTTCCGGCTGCCCCTTGGAGCCATTGTCTTCCGCCTGGTCGGACGGGATCAAGGGTTCCACTGCTTTAATGGTATTGTTACTGACAGTGTACAGTTTTGCTACAGTGGCGTACCGGGGCAATTTGGCCTCCTCCTCCCCACAATTCAGGACACGGACGGGCACTCTCCCCTTGCGGACGTCCGCTACCCCTCTGGCTATCAGGACTCCAGGCCTACTGTCTGAATACACTGGTTCTACCAAGGCATGGTAATCCTGACCCTTGAGGCCTATTGCTGCCCGACACCATATCAACATTTCACTTCTTGGGGGTATTACAATGGGGAGGGGGTCACTTACCCTCACACTGCCAATTTCTCCTCCGGCTAGCTCTACTTGCTGCCTCCTCATCAGGGCTCTGATCTCCCTCTGTAGGACACGCTGCTGCCCGGAGCTGGCAGTTTCAGACGCCTGTTGCAACAAAATTATCACTTCGGCAATACAATTTTCTATCACATTTGTACCAAGGGTTAGCAGTGGGTCAGATTCTTTGCGATCTATATCTACAATTATCATCCCCTGACATGGCAATTCCACCCGCCCCACTTTAATGGTTACTTCTTTGTACCCAATTTGAGGTAAGGGCTGACCATTACTGGCCACAATCGTTAAATCATCATCTGGGCCATGGTCAATGTCTGAATCAGCCCAATATCTTTTGTACAGTTTGTGGGGGATGGTTGTTACCTGGGACCCCGTATCCAGGAGGGCATTCAAAGGGATCCCATCCAGCACAATGGGAAGGACCGGGCGTCCTCCCACATACTTGCTGCGGCTGGGGTTTGAGCCGGGCTTCCTCACACCTGGGGGTTGGCTCCTGGCCCCAGGCTCGGCCCGTTTAAAGGACAGCGTCGTGCAATGTGGCCCGCCTGGTTGCAGTGGCGGCAGATCGGTTGTCCTGTTGAATCATACCGGTCTGTGTCTCTGCCTCGGGTCGGCGGAATCCTCCTCTGTCGCATCCATGGGACGTCTTCTGGGCTGGAGGCCAACTCGATTTTTGCAGGCGAGGGGGTCATTTGTAGAGACTGCACGGTCTTGGCAAGGGCAGCCACAGTCTTGGTCAGCTCCTGGAACTGCTGTCTGAGCTCTGCAGTGGGATCCTTATCCAGGGACTGCGCCTCAGCCCCTGCAGTGGCTCGTGTTGCAGGCACCACCCCGGGGTACGTGATAGCAAGAGGCCGGAGGGGTACTGGGTCATTCGGTGTAGATTCTCTCAGTACCCTGATGGCCTGGTCCTTAAACTTGGCAAAGTCCAGAGCAGGGTTCTGCAGGACCAGGATACGCAGCTGGGTCCTGTGGGCATCTGACAGGAGCCCCTCTATGAACTGCTCAGTTAGGAGTTTGTCTTCTTCACGTACACTCTCTGGGTCCACCTGTTTAACTGCTTTCAGGGCCTCCTGCAAGTTTAAGGCATAGTCCCTTATGCTGTCCGTGGCCCGTTGCTTGCACCCAAAGAATCTCATCTTTATCTCTGCTGCGGTGCGGGTGTCAAAAGTACTCTTTAGCTTGGCCAGTATCTGGGCTGCTGTCCCTTTATCTGTATCAGGCCAGGACTTCGCTTCACGCTGGGCTGCGCCGGCTAGCTGTCCCATTACTATGCCCACCTTCTGGCTCTCAGTCAGAGGATACACCCGGAACAAGCTGTGCAGGCTTTCTCTGAAGTCACTCAAGGTATGGGACTCCCCGGAGTACTGCGGCAGCCATTCTGCTCCTGGTATGTACGGCATGGTGATCGGCATTACCGGCGCTACAGTGGGGGCTGGGGCGACGGCGACTGGGACTACTTCGGCCGGTGCTGCGGCGCCCTGGGCGATGGCAGCCACCTGCTCTCCCTCGGAGTCGGACATCTTCCTCCCCCTTAGTGAACCTTACCAGGCTCCGTTCACTTTTCAAACTTTCTTCCGGGTCGCGCGGGGTTAACAGCGCTCTGCTCTGCTGGCGCGCTCCCTTCGCGCTCTTTGTCAGGCACGCCCCCCTTCTTCCTGCGCTCGGCGCGGCTAATGGCGGCGGCAATTTACAACCAGTACACAGTCTTTTACACAGTTCTTCAGGCGCACAGTACCCGGTGTGACCGGGCACGAAATCCTGTTCGTGACGCCAAATTTGACTCGCCCACCCCAGGGCTATGGGACACCCGGTGCCGGACCGGACTAGTCCGGTGGTAGTCAGTGGTGGCTGGGCCCGGCTCCGTGGCCCTGGTGGGTGTCAGTTGAATATGTGGCTTGAATTAAAGTTTGTGTTCGTGACGCCACCTGTGGTATGCGGCTACTAAGCCGCCGCTGCTGTGTGAGGCCTCCGGGATGATGTTATGGCAGCAATGGTAGTACTGCTCCCCACAGGTGGAGCAATGCCCGGGGCACGGTTGGTGTTTGTGGAAGTCTATGGTGCTGCGTGACTAACACGGTGCAGGGCCGACCAGCAATGAAAGAAACAGGCACAAACAGTAGTCTCTTTACCTTTTCCTCTTTTACTCGGCAGAAACTTAGTCCAGGGAGACCGTCACAGATGGTAAAGATGATCCGGCCGGCCTGGAAGTGCCTGGGGTGATCTTTGGCCAGTTGAGTATGAGGCCTACTCCTTAATCTTTCTCTGCTGTGTTAGGACACTGCACTTTGGGTTTGCAATTGCCCTCTTGCTGCTGGGACTTGTTGTTCGTCCCCTTTTCTGTGTGGTAGACTGCGCAGGCCCTCTCTGGTGCTTCTCTGCTGGAGTCTACACCGGGCCCTTGGGATGCAGCTGTACCTTCAGATTGCTTCTGGGACAGGGGGCTTACAGCTCTCCTGCCCTCCGGATTCAGCTACCAGGGATGGATTTTATGCCCTGGCAACTACAGACTCCGATGTCCGAGTCCCTGCTGTGCCTCTCTGCTCCCCTTGCTTCACTGGGCTAAGCTATCCCAGCTCTAGGCCCCAGTTTACAAGGCAGCACTACTCTGCGTCTGCACTCTTTCACTCCTGTCTCCAGACTAACCACCACTTCCTCCTTCCAGCCAGACTTAAGGAATGCTCCCTGAAGTTCCAGGTTCAGAGCTCCCCCTGCTGGCCGGAGGGAGAACTGTGTTGAGTGTTAACTTACTGGCCAATAGATCTCCCAATTACCTCCAGGCTCAGCATTAACCCTTTTGGGAGGGCAATGCTGTTGTGGCGACCAGGTCCTGGGGCGCCACAATTACCCTGCAGAGTTTAGTATCATCTGCAAATATTGAAATTCTACTCTGCATGCCCCCAACAAGGTCATTTATAAATATGTTGAAAAGAAGCGGGCCCAATACTGACCCCTGTGGTACCCCACTATGAACTGAGACCCAGTCCGAGTACGTACCATTAATAACCACCCTTTGTTTCCTATCACTGAGCCAGTTTTTAACCCAGTTACACATATTTTCCCCTATCCCCATTATTCTCATTTTATGTACCAACCTTTTGTGTGGCACCGTATCAAAAGCTTTTGAAAAGTCCATATACACAACATCCACTGCATTTCCCTGGTCCAGACTTGAACTTACCTCTTCATAGAAGCTGATCAAATTAGTTTGACAGGATCGATCCCTTATAAACCCATGTTGATACTCTGTCATAAGGTTATTTTTCTTGAGATACTCCAGTATAGCATCTCTCAAGAAACCCTCAAGGATTTTACCAACCGTAGAGGTTAAACTTACCGGCCTATAATTTCCCGGCTCAGTTTTTGTCCCCTTTTTGAATATTGGCACCACATTTGCTATGCGCCAGTCCTGCGGTACCGACCCTGTTATTAAGGAATCTGAGAAGATTAAAAATAATGGTCTATCTATCACAGAACTCAATTCCTGTAGTACTCTGGGGTGTATGCCATCCGGGCCCGGAGATTTGTCAACCTTAGTGATTTCGAGGCGGCGGCGTACTTCCTGCTGGGTTAAGCAGGTAATATTCAAGGGTGAATTTATAGTATCACTGGTCATGTCATCTGCCATGGCATTTTCTTGTATAAAAACCGTAGAAAAAAAGTCATTCAGCAGGTTGGCTTTACCCTCATCCCCTTCCACCATTTCACCAAGACTATTTTTAAGGGGGCCAACACTATCGCTTTTCAGTTTTTTACTGTTTATGTAGTTAAAGAATATTTTAGGATTATTTTTACTTTCTCTCGCAATGAGTCTCTCTGTCTCAAACTTAGCTAACTTAATTTGCTTTTTACATATTTTATTTAATTTTCTATAATTATATAATGCCTCATCACTACCTACCCTCTTTAATTCTTTTAAGGCTTTCTGTTTTTCTTTTATTGCTTCCCTTACAGCTTTATTTAGCCATAGGGGTTTCCTCCTATTTCTAGCATGTTTGTTCCCATAGGGTATATTTTCTGCACAAGCCCTATTCAGGATGCTCATAAAAGTCTCCCATTTGCTTTGTGTACTTTTATTACTTAGTACATCATCCCAGTTTATTGCACTAAGATCATCTCTCAACCGTTTAAAATTTGCTTTCCTGAAGTTTAGTGTCCTTGTAGCCCCTCTACTAGACATCTTACTAAAGAATACATGAAAACTTATTATTTTGTGATCACTATTCCCCAAGTAACCCCCAACTTGTATATTTGATATGCGGTCTGGCCTATTGGTTAGTACAAGGTCTAGTAGTGCTCCCCCTCTTGTGGGGTCCTGTACCATTTGTGAAAGGTAATTATCTTTCATTGTTATCAAAAATCTATTTCCTTTGCTGGAACTGCAAGTTTCTGTTCCCCAATTTATATCAGGATAGTTAAAGTCCCCCATAATAATTACCTCTCCGAGACTCGCTGCTTTATCAGTTTGCTTTATGAGGAGATTCTCTACCTCTTCCATAATATTCGGCGTCTTATAACACACCCCTATCAGTATTTTATTATTCATTCTCCCCCCCCTTATCTCCACCCATAGGGACTCTACATTCTCAGTACCCTCACATATGTTGTCACGCAGGATGGGTTTTAAGGATGATTTTACATATAGACACACACCTCCCCCTCGCTTATTTGTACGGTCATTCCTGAATAGGCTATAACCCTGTAAAGTAACAGCCCAGTCATAGCTCTCATCCAGCCATTTCTCTGATATACCCACTATATCATAATTTTCTTCCAACAATAATTATTCTAATTCCTCCACCTTATTTGTGAGGCTTCGGGCATTAGTGTACATGCACGTTACGTATGACTCTGTACCTGTATTCCTGCTTACTGTATTAACTGTCCTAACCCTTCCCCCCGTACCACCCCCAATTTCATTACTTGTGCCCTGGTCACTATCTGCACTACATTCCCCTTCTATAAAGTGAATACCCTCGCCCCCCATTCCTAGTTTAAACACTCCTCCAACCTTCTAGCCATTTTCTGCCCCAGCAGAGCTGCACCTTCCCCATTAAGATGCAGCCCATCTCTAGCATAGAATCTGTAGCCAACTGAAAAGTCGGCCCAATTTTCCAGGAACCCAAAACCCTCTTTCCTACACCAATTCCTGAGCCACCTGTTAACCTCCCTGATCTCTCTTTGCCTCTCTGGTGTGGCTCGTGGCACAGGTAGTATTTCCGAAAATACCACCTTTGAGGTCCATGCTTTAAGCTTACAACCTAATTCCCTGAAATCATCTTTAAGGACCTTCCACCTACCTCTAACTTTGTCATTTGTGCCAATGTGTACAATGACCGCTGGGTCCTCCCCAGCCCCTCCCAGTAATCTGTCAACCCGATCAGCGATGTGCCGAACTCGAGCGCCAGGAAGACAACACACTGTTCGGCGATCCCTGTCTTTGTGACAGATTGCCCTATCTGTCCCCCTAATAATTGAGTCCCCCACTACCAGTACCTGTCTTGCCTGCCCTGCACTCCTATTCCCCCCCTTACTGGAGCAGACACTCCTCTGGCGTTCAGAGGTCATGCCTTGCTGCAGCAATGCTACCCCTGTAATGACATCCCCCTCATCTGCCAAGTTTGCAAACCTATTGGGGTGTGTCAGTTCAGGACTAGCCTTCCTAGCACTTTTCCCTTTACCCCCCTTTCTAACTGTCACCCAGCTACCTACCTCACCGTCCTGCCGCTCCCTACTACGATCCTCCCCCACATCTGACCCAGCAAGCTGCTGCTCAGTGAGCAGCACACTCCTTTCCATATTGCTAATGCATCTCAGAGTTGCCAGCTGCTCATTTAGATCCAGTATCTGGGCTTCCAAACGTGCAACTTGCTCACATCTCGAACAACAGTATGCACCCTCGAACGGCTTTTCAAGGACTGCATACATGAGACAAGATGTACACTGGATCGCATTAGCAATAGTGGAGCACATTTTCTAATGGGGATAGCACTAAACAAATGTTAAGTAATTAAACAACTAAATACAAACAATTCTACTCACACTTACTTTTGCTCACACTTTGCTCACTCACGCTCACAATGAAGAAGACAGGTTAAAATTCGCGCGCCGCTAGGCGCGCGGTTTTCAGAAGTCTTCCTTCCGGCTGTAACGGCCAAAACCCGGTTCTCCTTGAGCTCGCGGTGACTCTTCACTTATCCCAGAAGGCACTGGGAATATGCAAATTATCCTCGCAAGACTCCTTCCCTGGCTTTCAGAAGTCTTCCTTCCGGCTGTAACGGCCAAAACCCGGTTCTCCTTGAGCTCGCGGTGACTCTTCACTTATCCCAGAAGGCACTGGGAATATGCAAATTATCCTCGCAAGACTCCTTCCCTGGCTTTCAGAAGTCTTCCTTCCGGCTGTAACGGCCAAAACCCGGTTCTCCTTGAGCTCGCGGTGACTCTTCACTTATCCCAGAAGGCACTGGGAATATGCAAATTATCCTCGCAAGACTCCTTCCCTGGCTTTCAGAAGTCTTCCTTCCGGCTGTAACGGCCAAAACCCGGTTCTCCTTGAGCTCGCGGTGACTCTTCACTTATCCCAGAAGGCACTGGGAATATGCAAATTATCCTCGCAAGACTCCTTCCCTGGCTTTCAGAAGTCTTCCTTCCGGCTGTAACGGCCAAAACCCGGTTCTCCTTGAGCTCGCGGTGACTCTTCACTTATCCCAGAAGGCACTGGGAATATGCAAATTATCCTCGCAAGACTCCTTCCCTGGCTTTCAGAAGTCTTCCTTCCGGCTGTAACGGCCAAAACCCGGTTCTCCTTGAGCTCGCGGTGACTCTTCACTTATCCCAGAAGGCACTGGGAATATGCAAATTATCCTCGCAAGACTCCTTCCCTGGCTTTCAGAAGTCTTCCTTCCGGCTGTAACGGCCAAAACCCGGTTCTCCTTGAGCTCGCGGTGACTCTTCACTTATCCCAGAAGGCACTGGGAATATGCAAATTATCCTCGCAAGACTCCTTCCCTGGCTTTCAGAAGTCTTCCTTCCGGCTGTAACGGCCAAAACCCGGTTCTCCTTGAGCTCGCGGTGACTCTTCACTTATCCCAGAAGGCACTGGGAATATGCAAATTATCCTCGCAAGACTCCTTCCCTGGCTTTCAGAAGTCTTCCTTCCGGCTGTAACGGCCAAAACCCGGTTCTCCTTGAGCTCGCGGTGACTCTTCACTTATCCCAGAAGGCACTGGGAATATGCAAATTATCCTCGCAAGACTCCTTCCCTGGCTTTATGGTGGCATACTGGGGAAGCCTGACTTCTTCCTCCCCACAGTTCAGCACCCTCACGGGCACTCTCCCCTTCTTTACGTCCACCACCCCTCGGGCGGCCATTACAGTGGGCCAGTGCTCGGAGGGTATGGGCTCCATCATGGCAGGGTAGTCACGCCCCTGAGGCCCTACTGCTGCCCTACACCAAATCATCATCTCACTCCTAGGGGGCACAATCAACGGAGCAACATCCATCACCCTCACTCCACCAATCTCTCCTCCTGTTGAGTTTACATGCTGGCGGTACATCAAGGCTCGGATCTCACGCTGCACAGCTCTCTGTCGGCTCCCCGCCGCCGTGGCGGCCAGCTGTTGCAGTAGGGCCAACACATCACCCATACAGTGCTCCATCACATTGGTTCCTAGCACTATCTTCGGGTTATGATCACTGGGTTCATTCATGATCACAATCATACCCTGGTGTTGCAGTTCAGCTTGCCCCACTGTCATAGCCACCTGTTTATACCCCACTTGGGTCAATGGGAGTCCATTAGCAGCAATTAGCGTTATACTAGTATCGGGGGGTGCCAGCTCGTCTGTCCCCCAATACCGCTGGTACAATGTGTATGGTATGGTGGTTACCTGTGATCCAGTGTCCAGAAGAGCCATCACCGGTATGCCGTCCACAGCCACGGGGATGATGGGCCGGGCCCCGATATACCGGTCCCGCCAGTCTGGGGGGCCATGGGGTTCTACTCCTGAGGATTGGCCCGGGGCCCCAGGGGTTGCTCGTTTAACGGGCACTGTCGGAAGTAATGCCCAGGCTTATGGCACTTGTAGCAGGTTGAAGGTCTGCTCCGCGGGTTGTTAGCACTTCTCCGCTGCATCCAGGGGACATCCTCAGGGCTGTCGGCAAGCTGTATCTGTGCTGGAGGCTGAGATCTGGTCAAAGATTGGAGCGCAGCAAGAATCTTGGCGAGGTCTCTGTCCATGCGACGGACCTGGGCTGCCAGTTCTTCCATCATGCTGCTTGGGGCTGTAGGTATTGGAGAAGTTGGTAGAGCAGGGGCCACTACAACGGGGGCCGTCTCAATGGGCCACGGGGCTGGCTCCAAGATTTCTGAAGCTGGGGGCTGCAGTGCCTTAATGGTCCGTTCCTTCAACACGGCAAAGTCCACATCAGGGTGTTCTAGGGCCCACAGCTGGAGTTGTTTGCGATCCTCAGGGGATCTCATCCCCTGCACAAATTGCTCTACTAACATCTTGTTGCTGTCCGCCTCATTGATAGGATTCACCCGCTTTAGCGTGCGGAGGGCGGTTTGCAGACGTAAAGCATAGTCCCGAATGCTATCCACAGACCGTTTCCGGCACTGGTAAAACTGCATCCTCAGCTCAGCTTCAGTCCGGGTCTCAAAGGCAGTCTGTAGCTTCTCAAAGATGGTGGCTACAGAGAGCCGGTCCCCCTCGGCCCAGGTCTCCGCCTCCTGCTCAGCCGCACCGGTTAACTGGCCCAGCACTACCGCTGCACGTTGCTTATCGGTCAGGGGGTACAGTTCTAGCAACGGGTTAAGCTTTTTCCGGAAGACCTGTAAAGCATCAGGTTTCCCGTCATACTGCGGTAGCCAGATAGCTCCGGGCGCATAGGGGAAGGAGAACGGCATCACCTGAGCGAGAGCGGGGGCCGCGGCACCTCCCGCCAGCGCGGCCGGGACCTGGGAAGACCCATTCCCATCCACGGGTGCCACTGCGGCTGCGACCACCGCTCCTCCAGCGGCTCCGTCGGGCGCAGACATCTTGTTTCCGTCCCCCTTAGCCTCTTTCCGGCCCCTCCTCTCTCGGGGCGGGGTTTTGGCCTTCGCGCCTTTACTACTCGAGAAGACGCTCGAGCGGGAACTTTTCGCGCCAAAGATGGCGACTTCTGAATTTTTCCGGCCGGATACCTCCGGCGGTTACAAGGCGCACCTCTACCCAACGGCAGAGCGGTAAGATCCTGTTCGTGACGCCAAGTTGTCGCGGGCGGAGGAGGGGACGCCGCGCCCTCCCACTGCTCGGGTCCGGCTGCTGCGGCCTGCTGCTGCCGCTGCTCGGTGGCTCGAGCGATGGGCCGGATCCCGGGGGCTCGAGCAGCGTTCCTCGCCCGTGAGTGAAAGGGGATTGGGATTTGGGATTGTTTATTGTCCGTGACGCCACCCACGGTTGTGGTGATTTGTTGACACCATTGCTTCTCTGTATGGGGATCCCGGGAGTGGTGGTATGGAGCAGTTAGATGAGAGTCCTCCCCTCCGTGGGTAGGGGGGTTGGTTGTCCCGGGGCCCAGTGATGAGGTGGGTGATGCAGGGCTTGGTGGGGTGCAGGGACGCGGGGGCAGCTCTGTGCCTTGCGGCACTGTGGTACTCACTCAGCCTGAGACGATGACACAGCTCTCGGTAAAACACACGGCTGGAAAGACGGTTCCCACGGACGGCTGCACTTGCTTTCCCCAGTAGGTGACGGTGACGGTCCCTTTTCCCTGCACCTAAGATGATGATGGTTGCGATGGGTTCCCACCGGTAACCCGCTCCCCGGCTTGGATATGGGCCGGAGGAGCCCTACTTTGCCCGCAGGCGCTGGCCCTGAGAAACTGGTGCCCTGGCGGTGGCGGTGTCTCTCCGTTACGGTTGGACTGTTGCCTTCAATCGGGACTTGGTTGTTAGGAGACAGACGTCCCCTTCACTGACGGATTTGGCAAATTATGGCGACTCCTAGCCTTGCCGGGATCCGAAAGGCCCCTGCCCTGGTGCTGACTGTTCTTCGTATACTGCTCCAGACCGCCGGGTCACCACCCGTCCGCGGTCCTTCCAGCAACCTCCGAGCAGTCCCCCTGCAGACTATGACCGCCGTCTGCTGACCTTGCTGTCACTGTCCGGGGCACACACCCGGACCAACTTCAGGCTTGCTTTACCGTTCCTATTCTCTGTCTAAACTCTATCTTGCTTCCTCTCACTTTCACTTCCCTCACTAGACTGCCTGGTTTTCCCGCCTCCAGGGCTGTGAACTCCTCGGTGGGCGGAGCCAACCGCCTGGCCCACCCCCTGGTGTGAACATCAGCCCCTGGAGGAAGGCAACAAGGATTTTTGGTTAGCCTTGGTGTTCCTAACTGGGGTGTAGGGTGTGGTGGTGTTATGACCTGTGACCCCTGGCTGACCCAGGGCGTCACACATGCTCATATTTAGAGCCCATGTTATACAAGTGCTACTAAACCTTTTCCCATGTAGACGATAGTATTGAGCCCAATTGGTCCTCCTCAGGTACCCCGGACAAGTGCCCCTTAAGAAAAGTACAAAAAATACAGAACTGGGGATAGTGACTATAGACACAAAAGAAAGGCGATATACCAAAAGTTTCAAGGCAGCGATTATTGATAGCAAACCCTGCAAGAGGAAGGAATGAGGACTAGTCCTCCTAAATATTCAAGACAAAACAGCGCAAATACTGCTCCAAGTTCTGATTCATGCTCTCCGTTTGTCCATTAGACTGCGGATGGAACGCTGGCGAGGGAGACAAACAGATCCCCAAGCGAGAGCAAAAATCCCTCCAAAAATTGGCAATAAATTGAGTACCTCTATCAGAAACAATACCAGGCAGGACTCGATGGAGTCATTTTGGAAAACCTATCCACCACCACAATAATGACCGTATTACTAGCAGAGGGAGGACGACGTAATAAAGTTCATCCAAGGTTTGCTAGGGACACTCAATGGCTGCAGACAACATGACGGATGAGAGTGCGATACGTTACAATGCACACAGGTGGCACATGTGTTGCACCTATGAGGGTTCAGTCGCCACAGAGGTACTGTCTGCACCTCAGCCAGAGGTGTGGTACCCAATTCTCTGGTAAGGAGGAGGCACAGACCGTTGTCCACACTCCCATAGCCATCGCTACACCACTTCAGGCCAGGGTTAGGTCAAAGTTTCTCCTGAGGGAGAGCACAGCCCCTGAGTCTGTCTGAGGGTGGAGCTTAGGTAGAGGGGTGGGTGGAGAGCAGGGTGGAAAAAGGAGCCCTCAGTAGGATAAGGCCGGTTTCACACATCCGGCTTTTCGCCGGTTTGCCGGATCCGGCGCTCTCCCATACAGTGACTACAGTACAGTGACAGCGCAACAAGCGCCGGTCACGTGCTGTCATGTGACCGGCGCATGTGACCCGGAAGTTACAGCGCTGTCACTGTACTGTATTGTCTGTACGGGAGAGCGCCGGATCCGGCAAACCGGCGAAAAGCCGGATGTGTGAAACCGGCCTAACAGAGGAGGAAAAGAGTGGGGAAGGGCAATGGAGGAGAACAGAGAGAAGAGTGTCTGAGGACTGGAGCCAGTGGAGCTCATCTCAGGACAAGAAGGAAGCCGGAGAATGAGTCCAGTAAAGGGAAGAAGGGGTCCCAGAGGCACGGGCAGTGACAGATCCACCATGGGGCTCTCATCTACATCCGACGCACTGGTGTGGAGGAACTAGGCCGCAAAGGGGAAACCGTCCCCAGACTAGTGGAGAACAACCAGGCTCAGCTAGCAACCCGGGGGCTGAGGTATCTTTAAGTGCCGCAGCCACACGCAAATCTGCTGAAAAGATGCCCACAGAGGGCTAGGGGATAGGGCATGGGAGCCCCCCAAACAAGGCCCGCGG
Organism: Anomaloglossus baeobatrachus; assembly: GCF_048569485.1. Lineage (NCBI taxonomy): Eukaryota > Metazoa > Chordata > Amphibia > Anura > Aromobatidae > Anomaloglossus > Anomaloglossus baeobatrachus. Next base: position 37,359,377 of record NC_134356.1, on the reverse strand, counting down.
ACACAGGCTCAGGGCACTGTGTATGAGGCGCAGGGCAGGAGGGTGAAGCCAGCACAGGAACACGACCTGGAAAGGGACTGCAGAAAGAGACACCGAATAAATGCCTCCAAATTACCTGGGGATTGGCTGGATCTCATTACCGCAGGGCTAAGCACTCCGAGGGCAGTATTTGACCAGCCGGCCGTGATAATCTGGAACTGCCAACCATGAGTAAATACCTTGTGACCACACCCCGCTGTGTCCTGGATTCATTGCCTGTGCCACCAGCCTCGCGCCACACAAACATTTCACCTTCTAAAAACTCCACACCCTGCCCTGGGGTCCAGCTACACCTGTGGTGAGCAGTACCATCATTGCTGCATCACCATCTGCCCCAGCGGTCCCATCCAACAGCGTCGGCTATACATTGCCGAATACCACAGGTGGCGTCATGACTTATCCCCTGTAAATATCCATCATTTAAACGACACGGAGTCGGGCCCTGCCGCCGTGACCTCCCAACAGAACCGGCCCGGTTGTTCCACGGCCCTGGTGGGCGTATCACATGCAGGCACATAGGCCACCCCATCCCTCCAAATTTTTGGTCACCAAAAATGACGCAATAAGAGATCCAGAGTACTATTTACCCCAGGGTGACCAGCCAGGTCAGAATCATGAAGCTCCCAAGAACTCGAAGGTGAAAATTCAGGGGTACAAAGGACTTGTTAGATAGGAACCCAGATAATGCCTCATCCTGGGCCTCCGCAATTTTAGCATCAACCTCAGTACTGAGTGCCAACATTACCACTCTTTTCTGGAGGATTAGCACAGGTTCCTCACAAGATTCCCACCCCCCAGAAAACTCTTGAACAATGCATCAACATTTGTATTTTTAGACCCTGGACGATAAGTTATGAAAAAGTTAAACCTATTGAAAAAAAAATAGACCACTGAGCTTGTCTCGGTGTAAGACATTTTGCTGACTCGAAGTAGCAGAGATTGTTATGGTCCGTAATTACAGTAACAGGATGAATAGTTCCCTGCAAAATGTGTTGCCACTGCTCAACCGCTAATTTGATAGCAAGTAGTTCCCTAATACCAATGTTTTAATTACGTTCAGCCAGAGAAAACTTCTTGGAGAAAAATGCACGTGGACGCAGTATGCCAACAGACGGATCTTAAGACAATACAGCCCCCACCCCCACCTCTGATGCATCAACTTCCACTGTGAAGGGAAGAGATACATCAGAATGGTCCCATTTAAATATAGCTTGTAGCTTAGAGGGATCCATTCTAAATCCAGAAGTGGAAATTATGTAACCCAAAAATGAAAGTTCCTGAACGGCGAATGCACACTTCTCTAATTTTGCGTACAACTTGTTCTCTCTGAGAATTTGCAAAACCTGTTTAACATGTTTCAAATTTGACCCAAATGCCTGATAAATAATAAATATCCAAGTATATCAATAATATTCAAGTATATGATAACAACAGGTGAGCAAATAAATAATACACAAAGTGTTGAAACACCGCAGGCACGTTGGTCAGGACAAATGGCATCACCATATTTTCAAAGTGACCCTCTGGTGTTTTGAATGCTGTCTTCAACATATCCCCTTGTCAGACTCGGATTAGATTATAGGCAACCCTTGAGGTCAAGTTTGGAGAACCAGTTAGCACTGAAAATATGGTTAAATAGGTCCAGAATGAGTGGCATCGGATACGGCTCACAAACCATAATCTGGTTGAGCTCACGGAAATCCAGACACGGACATGGTCCACCATCCTTAGTTTTTAACCTTCTGAGCCTGCTTAACCCCATTACGACAGCCTTACAGAAATGGGTACTTATTCTGATCTGCCATTTATACACGGCGGCAAGAAAAAAGTGAATAGCGCCCCCCAGCGTCAGAAAATCTCGGGGGTTTCAGCTACCGGGGGTAGCTGAGACCCTAGAGATCATGATTCGTTCAGTTTTTTTCTGGTTCTCGGTCACTTGATCACCATTATACACCGTATAAAGAGGGTCACGTTACAGTAAATGACAGCGCCAGTAAAAAAATATTTATCTCCCACCTGCCATGATCAAATATGTAAGATGGGATAGAAATCAGTATGATGGCCCCCACAGCCGCCTATACACAGTATGATGATCCCTATGGTGCTCCTAGGAGTATGAACCCCCACAGCCTTCCAATGTAGAGTGATGACGCCCACAGCGAAGCAACAAAATACGACGTCCCTTACAGCACCCTAAAGACAGTATGATCCCCCACACACAGAATGATGAGCCCCACAATTCCCACAATATAGAGTGATGACCTTACAGTCCACCAAACACAAATTGATGACCTCCTTAGTATGATCCCGCACAGACCCCAACACAATATTTTTACTCTCACATGCAGGATAATGGCTCCCGCACCTCCCCAACTCAGTATGGTGGCCCCCCCCAAAAAATATGACTCCCCATGGTCCTCTAACACAGAATGATATTCCCCACACAGTATGATCTCCACAGTCCCCAGAACATAATGACGGTCCCACATACTCCCCCCACAAGTGAATGACAAAATAAACCCACTACTTACCTTGACCCATTCTCTCATGTCTTTGCTCTGCACACAACTAATGACGCTGTGCCGCCCCCGGGCCATCAGCCAGCGCTGCTCGGATCCGGGCCTTCTGGGGTGGTGGCTCGAGGGTCTCCGGACCCGGGGGTTTCGCGGCCACGCCGAATAAAAAGGGGGGCGTAAATGTACGGACTAGGCCATATTAAGTTCGTGACGCCACTCACGGTGTGTGGTGAGGTGGAACACCACCACTGCGGTTGTGGGGCACCCGGGGGAGATGTTGTGGCAGCTAGATATTAACCCCTCCGTGGGTAGGGATGGTTGCCCCGGGACCCAGTGCCGTGTGCAGGGTATAGCGACGGCAAGGGGGTGCTTGATTACTCACAGTCAATGAATCACACGATTCTCTGGTAAACCAAGGTGCTGGTGGCCGGCGCCGCGGCCGGTTGCATTCGGATCCCCCACCTGGGCATGTGGTCTCTATCCTTTTCCTCTGCACTGTCTTTGTCACTGTCTTTGTGTAAGGTGGACTTCCTAGTCTGGAACTCAGGAGTCCACTCCCGGCTAGATGTGGCCTAAGGAGCCGTGCCCGCAGACGCAGACTATGGGCCCTGGCGGTGACCTCCTATCCCTATCGGTGGGCTGTTGTCTTCTATGAGGGACTTTGGGTGGGACAGAACCTCTAGTCCTGGCCTCAATCGGTTAATCAACCAAGCCACTTGTTTCTGGTCCTGGCTTCAGGGTCCGAGTACCCCCCTTTGTGCTCCGGTTTCCGGGTCGGTTCCCTGTGTCGGTAACGGTGGGCTACAACCCTGTTCGGTCCACCTCGGTTCTGCCGAGCCGTCTTCCCGTCTCCTGCTGACGGAGACCACCGTCTGCCACCTAGCCAAAGGCACCACGGCTCCAACCCTGGCACCGTTCAACTTGAACCTCCTCTGCTGGAGCTACACCTAGCTCCAGCCCACCTCCTCTCAACTTGAACTACAAACTGATCTGTTTGTTTTCCCGCCCCGGGCTGTCTAGACCCCTGGGTGGGCGTGTCCAACTGCCTGGTCACGCCTACTAGTGTGTCTATCTTTCCCTAAGGGGGGGTGACTAGGGTTTCAGGTCGGCTGTATGTTTCCTAAATGAGGGAAGGTGTTATGCTGGAAGAGGAAGAAGCTAGGAAGAGGGTCACTGTGCGGCTCCAAGCCACAGAGACTCACACACTTAGCGCAACAAGGAAGGCCTCCAACCAACCTGGCAAGGTGAATCCCCTCCTTGCTTCCAGGCTGACCAAACCCTCATTATCCTCTGGACCAGACTCCAGGCCTGTAATAACAACTGCCACATAAAGGTAAAGGAAACTACAGCCCCTGTGTTTACCAGTTATTACCGACGTCCTCAGTCCTGCACCCAACGTTAAATCACCAAAACTACCACTCCCAACTTCCCTGGGGCCTGAGCTCTGCCTGTGGAGAGCTGCACCAACCGAGCTGTGCTACCATCTACCTCAGAGGATACCTCCCGCAGTGGCAGCTCCTATATTAGCCGCAGACTACAGGTGGTGTCACAAATACAAACTCTTCTCCTGTAAATATTCCCTTCATCCATCTTTATTGACACCGCCAGGATCACGGAACCGGGCCTGGCCACTGTGACATCCCACCCCGTACACCGGCCCGGTGATGAGTAACCCCCAGACGCCGTGGGCCGGTCATCAACACTACCTTTCTGTGCTGGCATGGACAGCTGGGTGTTACTATTACCTAAATAAAAGGCTGTAACCCTACAAACCCACAGTGGTAGACTGTGTAGAGTCACTTGTATTGACCAAAAAGGAAATGGTAATAACCAGTATTCAAAGAGACATGGCCTTTTAGGAAAACAAATCTTAATAGCAAAAGATGACATGTCCACCTGGGCCTGGGGGGCTACTCGCTACTGGGCCGACTACGTTATTTGAGATACTGCAGTGGCGGAACCCGGCTCCGTGACCCCGGCGGTGTCGGTAATAAAGATGATGGGGGTTATTTACAGGGAATATGTCATGACGCCACCTGTGGTACAGTATACGGCAAGATAGGTGCCGCCGTTGCTATTCAGTTCCCTGAGGGTCGGTGGTGATGCAGCTGAGTTCATATAGCTCTCCACTGGGGTAGAGCTGTGCCCCAGGACTGACGAAGGGAGTAGCAGTCTATGGTGTAGAGATGCGGCGGGGGGTGCAGGGCCAGAGGCACAGGAAATAACTGGGCGACGTAGGGACAGTCACAAGGTCTTTACTCATAGTTCAGAATTCCAACACGACCGGTCAAGTGATGCCCTCGGAGTGACAAGTTCCGCTGTGATAGGTTCCAGTCGATCCCCAGATAGTTCAGCGGCACAACCCGGTACACCCTTCAGGGTCCTTTCCTGGTCGTCTTCCTGCGCTGACCTCTCTTGCCTGTCCCGCATCTACACACACAGAGACCCGAGCCGGTGTCCGTGAACCCTGTCGGGTGGCGTCGTGAAGCTCTATCCCTTGGCCCTCTGTGGTCACCTTTTCACTGGATGTGTGTGGGTGGATGTGGCTCCAGTGCTTGAAGTAACCTAATCCTCTGGTTAGCTAGCTGAGTCATAAAGTTCTCCACTAGTTGAGGGGCCGGTCCGCTATGCGACCAAGTCCTTCCACTCTAGTACGTTGTATGTGGAACGAGGCCATGGGTGTATGGCGCACTTCCCGTGGGCTCTAGGACCCCTTCTTTCCCACGATCCCAGCATGAGCTGATCCAGCCCTCATACCCAGGACCACTCTCCTCCGCGTCCTCTTCCAGCTGACTAACTTTCTAACATCTCTCGTCACCAACTCGACTCCATTCCCAGGCTGGCTTCTGTGACGGTGCTACTACCAATGGCGATAGCTTTATAGCTTAGTAGCACTAGGCCCTAACCATGGTCTAGTGGAGTGTTGCTTAGTGGAAATGTTTGTGTTTGTATATACCGGTTTGTGACCTCTTCCTTACCCGGGAATGGGATACCACACCTCTGGCTGAGGTGCAGTACCTCTGTGGCGACTGAAGCCTCAGGGGTGCCACACAGACATGTTATGAAATCTGACAGATCATCTATAAATCACCAGTGACTTGTATGTGACATCTTCTCTGATTATAGTCATTCTTTTTCTTCTCCTTCCAGCCCTGACCCCTATGATGACTTCCGCTCAGGACTGCAATAGATTGCTGCTGAAATGTACTTGCCTCCTCAATTCTGTAGCCATCCCCAGCCTCCATACTATAGCAACATAACTTAATGCAGGCTTCAGACCAGAGAAGACCCCCTATATTTTTTCAGACGCTATACCAGATCATATATATTTAATCCAAACCTACTTTTCTTCACATCCTAAACCATAACAAGGAGGTCTGGCATAATGCAAACTCAGGACAACTCTACCGGTATAATTTTTAGTATTTAAACTAGTAACTAAATTCAGAAAAATAATAATTCAATAGTTTGGGGCAATGATTAGTCTCTGAGCTGGAACCTAAGATATTCCCAACTTGGGTGGTACATGATCTCTGAAAGTTAACTAACGGTGTCTCACCAGGCAAGCTGCAGCTTTAACTGGAACAATTTTTGTAGGCCTCATATCACTAAAGGCTGCTTTCACACATCAGTTTTTTGCCATCAGGCGCAATCCGACAAAAACATGAAAAAACGGATCCGGTGTCTGTTGCCGCTAGATCCATTTTTCCCCCATAGACTTTCATTAGCGCCGGATTGTGCCGGATGGCCTTGCGTTTCATCCAGCAAAATTTACTTGTCCGGCGGCCGGATGAAACGCTGAAGTGAATGTTTTTGTGTCAGGCAAAAAAAAAACCCGGATCGCGCCGTACGGCATATTTTATAATGGAAGCCTATGGACACCGGATCTGGCGTAATGCGTCAAAAACCGGATCCGGACGCCGTATAGCTTTTTTTGAACTGAGCATGCTCAGTATCACACCAGATCTGTCAAAAAACTGAAGGAACTGATGGAAAAAACTGATGCAACTGATCCGTTTTTTCGCCAGATCCGTCGCATCAGTTTTTTTGCCGGATCGTGCGTGATGCCAAAAAACTGATGTGTGAAAGCAGCCTAACAGCTCAAATAAGTAGGAGATCATGGTGCAACAATCTGTCTGATCGAGATGGTTCGCAGTGTGCTCCTATAGTGCAGGATAACTTGGTTGTTAGAAAAACAATGTACAGGGCAGATGATCCTCCCTGAGTCTCGTGCCACTATGTCTCCCTCTCTACGGGATGAAGGTTTAGAATAGTGCCAGGATATTCAATACAGGGGGCACCTTCTGATAATGCTGAGCAGAATTCAGGAAGCCATCCCTTTTTCTCCACTGGTTCTACTCTTCATTTTGGATAGAAACCACTGCTTCTCCGCATATAAATGAATCCTTTTCCATTTTCCATCTGATGCCCACCAAAGGATTCTGCCACCTACGGTTTTCCTCTAATCATCACCCAGAGTCACTGCCACCCACTGTCTCCCTCTAATTCACAAGACCCCTGTCACCTAAAGTGTCTTTCTAATTCTCACCAAGTTCCCCAGCCACCTACATTCTCCCTCTAAACCTAACCAAGAGCCTCTGTCACCTACTGTCTCTTTCTAATCTTCACCAAGAGCCCCTTCCATCAGCTGTCTTCCTAAAATCTCCACCAATTGCCACTGGAACCCACTGTCTGCATCTAATCCTCACCCCAAGCCATTGACATCCAGTGTCTCCCAATAGTCCACAATAAGAGCTGCCGCTGTCACCCACTGTCTCCTTTTTATCCTCACTAAGGGCCCATGTCACCCACTGTCTACCTCTCATCCTCACCAAGAACCCCTGCCAACCACTGTCTACCTCTAATCTTCACCAAGAGCTCCTGTCACCCACTGTCTACCTTTAAACCTCACCAAGAGCCCTTGGCACGGACGGTTCACAAGTTCGACCGCTTTGGTAATTCAGCCCCCTAGCCTCCACAGCTCACACGTTTTACCTCCCTGGTAACTCTGCCTCCTGGCATCCACAACTCACATGTTCGACCTCACCGGTAAGTTGTTCTCATGGCCTCCACAGCTCACATATTCAACCTCCTCAGCTCACATGTTCGACTATACCAGAAACTTGGCATCCTGGCAGCCTCAGCTCAAACGGTTGACCTTATCGGTAGTCCTCATGGCCTTCACAGCTCACGAATTCAACCTCTCTGGTAAGTTGGCCTCCTGGCTTCCCTGGCTCATGTGGCGCCCCTGAGGCTTCCGTCGCCACAGGACATTGCACCCCATCCAGCGGTGTGATGCCCCATTCTGGGTGAGGAAAGGAGTGAACACCGGTCCCCTGGTAAATCTCCACAACACCCATTGTTAGGTACATACTGGGACCAGGGACAGTGGCAGTAACCCTCCCATGCTGCATGCTGGGAGGGGCCGTAAGACCCATCCCTGCTCCTATAGGGTACAGCTTAGCAACTGGGGAGGTGGAAGGAGCCACCAGAGAGCAGTCAGAGAAAGGAAGGTCAAGTTTGAGGAGAAGGAGAGAGAGTGGGGAAGGAGGAGGAGGTCTGCAGGAGGCAGGCAAGGAGGAGAGAAGGAAAGAGAGCTCCAAGTCAGTCAGGAGCTGAGAAGAAGAAAGAGACGCTTCCTGGTGAAGATCCTGGGACTCAGAGGGTCCAGGTGACACCAAGCAGAGAAAAGAAGGGATTCCAGGGCCACGGATAGCTGTAGAGCTGTGTTGGCCTGTTCCACAGGAACATCGGTGGAGGGATCAAGCTGCAACAGGGGACGGTCCCTAGAAACCGGAGGAGAGCAAAATCATCTCCAAACAGTAAAAACCGAGGCCTAGGGAAAGTTGTAAACTCCCCGGGCCACAGCCCACAGCAGAACCTCTAGAAAGGGGACAATCGTCCGACAGGTGACCCCCCCAGCCTGGAGGCTGTAGTGGAGGCCGAGCAGATTCATCCTAAAAGAGCTAGGCTTAGGAAGACAGCTTAAGACAGAGACACCTTAGAGAGAAGGGTACCGGTTTTCATTCCAGGAATCACCCAGAAACGGCGGAGGTCCCTGACAGTGAGTTCCAGTCGTCTGAGGGCACCAGTGAGCTCCTACCAGGATGTGTGAGTAAAGAACTTGAAACTGCACCCCTGGTGTGGCCTCTGTTATTCCGTCTGCCTAGACTTTCACTACACCATAGACTCTCACGAGCACCAACTGTGCCCCGGGGCACCGCTCCACCTGTGGGGAGCAGTATCACCATTGCTGCCATATCAACAGCCCCGGAGGCCCCATACAGCAGTGGCGGCTTAATAGCCGCATACCACAGGTGGCGTCACGAACACAAACTTTATTCAAACCCCAAGTCACCAGCCATATTTAAACTGACACCCACCAGGGCCACGGAGCCGGGCCCCGCCACCACTGACGACCCCCGGACTAGTCCGGCCCGGCACCGGGTGTCCCATAGCCCTGGGGTGGGCGAGTCAATTTTGGCGTCACGAACAGGATTTCGTGCCCGGCGCCCACCGGGTACTGTGCGCCTTTGAAAAGACTGTGTGTTTTACTGTGGAAACCGCCGCCATTAGCGCTGCTGAGAGCGGGAAGAAGGGGGGCGTGTCAGCAGGAAGGGCGCGAAAAGAAGCCCCGCCCCCTTGTCTAAGAAAAGAGCGCGAAGAAGTGCCCACTATGGTGAGCGGAGGAGGCAAAATGGCGCGCTGAGAATGCTACCTAGAGGAAGAGAGAAGATGGCTCCTGCAAGCGGAGGCCAGGAGGAGCTCACCTGGATCAGGCCTGTGACTGCCGATGAGCTGAAGGCTGAGGTCGGGAGGATGGCTGACAGGATGAAGGAGCGGGAAGTAACCAGCCTGCTGCTGAGCAACATCAAAAGTCTACTACTAGAAGAAGCGATGAGTCTGATGCTGGGAGATCGTGCAGAAGGAGACGCAGAGAGAATGGCGTCCACACGCAGTGATCCAGAGCTAGACTCCGCTGACTGGTGGGGCTGGGAGATGGACCAGTGGTGTGAAAGGCTGCAGGCGAAGGTGATGCAGCAGATCCGGCAAGCGACGCGCGGAGCAGCGACCGCCAGAACACCGGAGATGCTACTGAGGGGTGAGTCATTTAATGCCCCTGCCGGTGCGAGTGCCCCAACCCCCACTGCCATGCTCGCGGTCCCTGGAAAGATGCCCGGCATGGCGACGCCGATCTTGGCCGCAGCCACGCCAGGTGCGGCCCGCCAAGATTTCGCCGCCGGAGCGACGCCTATCCACACCGCAGCAGCGACGCCCAGCCCATCCAGCTCAGGCCCCAGCAGCGATACCCCGCTCGGCCAAGCAAGATCCTGCCGCAGCAGCGACGCCCAGCCCGGCCCGTCCAGCTCAGGCCCCAGCAGCGATACCCCGCTCGGCCAAGCAAGATCCCGCCGCAGGTGCGACCCGCCAAGCCCAGCCCGCAGCCACGCCAGGTGCGGCCCATCAAGAACCGGTCACAGCAGCGACTCCATCCAGGCCGCCGCCATGCCAGGCGCGGCCCGCCAAGACAAGGACGCAGCTCCGTTACCATCATCCCGCAGCAGCCCCGCAACGGCTGGAGAACAAGACCAAGGGACTCAGACCAGTCTGAGCACGGCCTACCTGCTGTCCAGGGCCCTGCCGCAGCATGACCTCTGCAAGTAAAGAGATGAAGATGCTGAACTGTATATGGCCCCTGTCGGCCCCTCAACCCTTTGTGAAGACGTCCCTTTTGTGCTGCCCTCATGTTCTTTTTGAAGATGACACCTTTCCAGCCTTACTGCCCCTTGTACTTTTTGAAGATGTCACCCCCCATGTTTATATGTACCGGGCCATGGAACTGGAATGTGGTCCCCGGTGAACGTGAATGTATATGTGTCCTGTGTTACCAGGCCACTGGACTTAGTGGCTGGTTCGTTTTCTTTGCAACGTTAAAGTATCTGTGCCTCCCATAAAGGGAAGAAAAGTTTTATTGTTTTTGTTACATGCATGTAAAAATGTTTTTGCAGTTTCTTTCCACATTTTCTGTTGTTTTTCAGCCCGAGGACGTGCTGGGATTCGCTGTGGGGGGATGTGGCGCCCCTGAGGCTTCCGTCGCCACAGGACATTGCACCCCATCCAGCGGTGTGATGCCCCATTCTGGGTGAGGAAAGGAGTGAACACCGGTCCCCTGGTAAATCTACACAACACCCATTGTTAGGTACATACTGGGACCAGGGACAGTGGCAGTAACCCTCCCATGCTGCATGCTGGGAGGAGCCGTAAGACCCATCCCTGCTCCTATAGGGTACAGCTTAGCAACTGGGGAGGTGGGAGGAGTCACCAGAGAGCAGTCAGAGAAAGGAAGGTCAAGTTTGAGGAGTCTGAGAGAGAGTGGGGAAGGAGGAGGAGGTCTGCAGGAGGCAGGCAAAGAGGAGAAGTAGAAGAAAAGCTCTAGTCAGTCAGGAGCTGAGAAGAAGAAAGAGACGCTTCCTGGGGAAGATCCTGGGACTCAGAGGGTCCAGGTGACACCAAGCAGAGAAAATAAGGGATTCCAGGGCCACGGATAGCTGTAGAGCTGTGGTGGCCTGTTCCACAGGAACATCGGTGGAGGGATCAAGCTGCAACAGGGGACGGTCCCTAGAAACCGGAGGAGTGCAAAATCATCTCCAAACAGTAAAAACCGAGGCCCAGGGAAAGTTGTAAACTCCCCGAGCCACAGCCCACAGCAGAACCTCTAGAAAGGGGACAATCATCCGACAGGTGACACCCCAGCCTGGAGGCTGTAGTGGAGGCCGAGCAGGTTCATCCTAAAAGAGCTAGGCTTAGGAAGACAGCTGAAGACAGAGACACCTTAGAGAGAAGGGTACCGGTTTTCACTCCAGGAATCACCCAGAAACGGCGGAGGTCCCTGACAGTGGGTTCCAGTCGTCTGAGGGCACCAGTGTGCGCATACCAGGACGTGTGAGTAAAGAACTTGAAACTGAACCCCTGGTGTGGCCTCTGTTATTCCGTCTAACTAGACTTTCACTACACCATAGACTCTCACGAGCACCAACTGTGCCCCGGGGCACCGCTCCACCTGTGGGGAGCAGTATCACCATTGCTGCCATATCAACAGCCCCGGAGGCCCCATACAGCAGCGGCGGCTTAATAGCCGCATACCACAGGTGGCGTCACTCACACAAACTTTATTCAAACCCCAAGTCACCAGCCATATTTAAACTGACACCCACCAGGGCCACGGAGCCGGGCCCCGCCACCACTGACGACCCCCGGACTAGTCTGGCCCGGCACCGGGTGTCCCATAGCCCTGGGGTGGGCGAGTCACTCACACATTCAATCTCCCTGGTAACTCCACAGCTCAGATATTCGACTGTGCTCCTTTAACCGTTCACTGGATTGTTCATATCCTTTTTACCGCTCAAAAAGTTGTCCGTCTTACCGTATCAGACTTCTTAGTCTAAGCAAGGGAACTCGTCTTGCCGTTCTCATGCCCCTAAGATGTGGTTATATGCCAGTTCAGCTAGCACTGCATGTCTGACCTTGCACAGGTCCTGGTGACTCCTCTGTGTCCTGACATCAGGGGCTTTTTTTAATTTCTTATTGTGACAGTTTTTCACATGACCTTGTGCCTCTTGCTTCTTCTTCTGACCCAGTTCCTACTTGCTTTCTTTTGTTCACATTATTATACTTTCTGGTCACTAGATGGCAGTGTTTATTTTCTCAGGCTACATACACGCTTTTACCAACCCCTGTCTACCTCGAATCCTCACCAAGAGCCCCTGACATTCACGTCTCAATACAAACCCCAGAAAGAGCTTCATACAAAGTAATGAATGAAGTCTGGGTACTGTATTAGCGTAAGAAAAATTGCTGGTGCCGTGTGCGTTCCTCTTTCTTATTCTATAAAGCTGAGATGTATGTGGTGGGCATACTATTGGGGCATCTGTGATACTGGAAGCATATTCATAGAAAAAAAAAAAAAATATATATATACCGTGCTGGCCAAAAGTATTGGCACCCCTGCAGTTCTGTCAGATAATACTCAGTGTTTTCTTGAAAATGATTGCAATCACAAATTCTTTGGTATTATCTTCATTTATTTTGCTTGCAATGAAAAAAACACAATCGAATTAAACAAAAATCAAATCATTGATCATTTCACACAAAACTTCAAAAATGGGCCAGACAAAAGTATTGGCACCCTTAAGGGGGCTTTTCACGCTGCGACATCGCTAATGCGGAGTCGTTGGGGTCACGGAATTTGTGACGCACATCCGGCCGCATTAGCGATGTTGCTGCGTGTGACACCGATGAGCGATTTTGCATCGTTGCAAAAACGTGCAAAATCGCTCATCGGTGACATGGGGGTCCATTCTCGATTATCGTTACTGCAGCAGTAACGATGTAGTTCGTCGCTCCTGCGGCAGCACACATCGCTCCGTGTGACACTGCAGGAACGAGGAAGCTCTCCTTACCTGCCTCCCGGCCGCTATGAGGAAGGAAGGTGGGCGGGATGTTACGTCCCGCTCATCTCCGCCCCTCCGCTGCTATTGGGCGGCCGCTCAGTGACGCTTCAGTGATGTCGCTGTGACGCCATACGGACCGCCCCCTTAGAAAGGAGGCGGTTTGCCGGTCACAGCGACGTCGCCGGGCAGGTAAGTATGTGTAATGGGTCTGGGCGATGTTGTGCGGCACGGGCAGCGATTTGCCCGTGTCGTGCAACAGATGGGGGCGGGTACCCACACTAGCGCAGTGTGTAAAGTAGCCTTTAGCCTAATACTTGGTTGCACAACCTTTAGCCAAAATAACTGCGAACAACCACTTCCGGTAACCATCAATGAGTTTCTTACAATGTTCTGCTAGAATTTTAGACCATTCTTCTTTGGGAAACTGCTCCAGGTCCCTGAGATGTGAAGGGGCCTTCTCCAAACTGCCATTTTGAGATCTCTCCACAGGTGTTCTATGGGGTTCAGGTCTGGACTCATTGCTGGCCACTTTAGGAGTCTCCAGTGCTTTCTCTCAAACCATTTTCTATTGCTTTTTGAAGTGTGTTTTGGGTCATTGTCCTGCTGGAAGACCCATGACCTCTGAGGGAGACCCAGCTTTCTCACACTGGGCCCTACGTTATGCTGCAAAATTTGTTGGTAGTCTTCAGACTTCATAATGCCATGCACACGGTGAAGCAGTCCAGTGCCAGAGGCAGCAAAGCAACCCCAAAACAAAAGGGAACCTCCGCCATGTTTGACTGTAGGGACCGTGTTCTTTTCTTTGAATGCCTCTTTTTTTTCCCTGTAAACTCTATGTTGATGGCTTTTCCCAAAAAGCTCTACTTTTGTCTCATCTGACCAGAGAACATTCTTCCAAAACGTTTTAGGCTTTCTCAGGTAAGTTTTGGCAAACTCCAGCCTGGCTTTTTTATGTCTCGGGGTAAGAAGTGGGGTCTTCCTGGGTATCCTACCATACAGTCCCTTCTCATTCAGACGCCGACGGATAGTACGGGTTGACACTGTTGTACCCTCGGACTGCAGGGCAGCGTGAACTTGTTTGGATGTTAAATGGGCTTTACACGCTACGACATCACTAATGCGAAGTCGTTGGGGTCACGGAATTGGTGACGCACATCCGGCCGCATTAGCGATACCGTTGCGTGTGACACCTATGAGCGATTTTGCATCGTCGCAAAAACGTGCAAAATCGCTCATCGGTGACATGGGGGTCCATTCTCAAATATCGTTACTGCAGCAGTAACGAAGTTGTTCCTCGTTCCTGCGGCAGCACACATCGCTCCGTGTGACACCGCAGGAACACCGCAGGAACGAGGAAGCTCTCCTTACCTGCCTCCCGCCCGCTATGCGGAAGGAAGGAGGTGGGCGGGATGTTACGTCCAGCTCATCTGCGCCCGTCCGCTTCTATTGGGCGGCGGTTCAGTGACGCAGCTGTGACGTCGCTGTGACGCTGAACGAACCGCCCCCTTAGAAAGGTTCGCCAGTCACAGCGACGTCGCCGGGCAGGTAAGTATGTGTGACGGATCTGGGCGATGTTGTGCGGCACGGGCAGCGATTTGTAGGCAAGAAACTGAGTATTCTCTGACAGAATTGCAGGGGTGCCAATACTTTTGGCCAGCACTGTATGTATATATATATATATATATATATATAGATATATATATATATCTATATATATATATATATATATATATATATACACAGTGCCTTGTGAAAGTATTCGGCCCCCTTGAATTTTTCAACCTTTTCCCACATTTCAGGATTCAAACATAAAGATGAAAATTTTAATGTTCTGGTGAAGAATCAACAACAAGTGGGCACAATTGTGAAGGTGAACAATATTTATTGCTTATTTAAAACATTTTTAAAAAAAAAAATAAACTGAAAATTGGTGCATGCAATATTATTCATCCCCTGTAAATTAATACTTTGTAGCACCACCTTTTGCTGTGATTACAGCTGCAGTCGCTTGGGGTATGTGTCTATCAGTTTCACACATCGAGAGACTGAAATTCTCGCCCATTCTTCCTTTATAAACAGCTGGAGCTGAGTGAGGTTGGATGGAGGCGTTTGTGAACAGCAGCCTTCAGCTCTTTCCACAGATTCTCAATTGGGTTCAGGTCTGGACTGTGACTTGGCCATTCTAAGGGGTACTTTGCAAGCTGCGACATCGCTAGCCGATGTTAGCGATGTGCGGCGTGATAGCACCCGCCCCGTCGCACATGCGATATGTGGTGATTGCTGCCGTAGCGAACATTATCGCTACGGCAGCGTCACATGCACATACCTGGTCGGCGACGTCACGGTGACTGCCGAACAATCCCTCCTTCAAGGGGGAGGTGTGTTCGGCGTCACCGCGACGTCACTAAGTGGCCGGCCAATAGAAGCGGAGGGGCGGAGATGAGCAGGACGTAACATCCCGCCCACCTCCTTCCTTCCGCATTGGCGGTGGGACGCAGGTAAGGAGATGTTTGTCGGTCCTACGGCTTCACACACAGCGATGTGTGACGCGGCAGGAGCGACAAACAACATCGAATCAACAAGAGGAGCGACATTATGGAAATGAATGACGTGACACAGATCAACGATTTTTGACTGTTTTGCGCTCGTTCATCGTAGCTCCTAGGATTTATACATTGCTATGTCGCTACCGGCGCCGGATGTGCGTCACAACAACCATTACCCCGACGATATTTCAGTAGCGATGTCGCAATGTGCAAAGTACCCCTAACACCTGGATACGTTTATTTGTGAACCATTCCATTGTAGATTTTGCTTTATGTTTGGGATCATCGTCTTGTAGGAAGACAAATCTCCGTCCCAGTCTCAGGTCTTTTGCAGACTCCAACAGGTTTTCTTCAAGAATGGTCCTGTATTTGGCTCCATCCATCTTCCCATCAATTTTAACCATCTTCCTTGTCCCTGCTGAAGAAAAGCAGGCCCAAAACATGATACTGCCACCACCATGTTTGACAGTGGGGATGGTGTGTTCAGGGTGATGAGCTGTGTTGCTTTTACGCCAAACATATCATTTTGTAACAAATCTTTTTGTAACCAAATCCGGCTTTAAACTTCTCCACAACAGTATCACGGACCTGCTTATTGTCTTCCTTGGTCTTCATGATGCTCTCTGTGCTTTAAACAGAGCACTGAGACTATCACAGAGCAGGAGCATTTATAAGGAGACTTGATCACACACAAGGGGCTTATATTTATCATCATCAGTCATTTAGGACAACATTGGATCATTCAGAAATCCTCAATGAACTTCTGAAGTGAGTTTGCTGCACTGAAAGTAAAGGGGATGAATAATATTGCACGCCCCAATTTTCAGTTATTTATTTTTTAAAAAAGCTTAAAGTAAGCAATAAATTTCCTTCAACTTCACAATTGTGTCCACTTGTTGTTGATTCTTCACCAGAACATTAAAATTTTCATCTTTATGTTTTAAGCCTGAAATGTGGGAAAAGGTTGAAAAATTCAAGGGGGGCGAATACTTTTGCAAAGCACTGTACATATATATACAGTACAGACCAAAAGTTTGGACACACCTTCTCATTCAAAGAGTTTTTTTTATTTTCATGACTCTGAAAATTGTAGATTCACATTGAAAGCATCAAGACTATGAATTAACACATGTGGAATGAAATACTTAACAAAAAAGTGTGAAACAACTGAAAATATGTCTTATATTCTAGGTTCTTCACAGTACCCACCTTTTGCTTTGATTACTGCTTTGCACACTCTTGGCATTCTCTTGATGAGCTTCAAGAGGTAGTCACTGGAAATGGTTTTCCAACAGTCTTGAAGGAGTTCCCAGAGATGCTTAGCACTTGTTGGCCCTTTTGCCTTCACTCTGCGGTCCAGCTCACCCCAAACCATCTCGATTGGGTTCAGGTCTGGTGACTGTGGAGGCCAAGTCATCTGGTGTAGCACCCCATCACTCTCCTTCTTAGTCAAATAGCCCTTACACAGCCTGGAGGTGTGTTTGGGGTCATTGTCCTGTTGAAAAATAAATGATGGTCCAACTAAACACAAACCGGATGGAATAGCACGCCGCTGCAAGATGCTGTGGTAGCCATACTGGTTCAGTATGCCTTCAATTTTGAATAAATCCCCAACAGTGTCACCAGCAAAGCCCCCCCCCACACCATCACACCTCCTCCTCCATGCTTCACGGTGGGAACCAGCCATGTACAGTCCATCCATTCACCTTTTCTACAAAGACACGGTGGTTGGATCCAAAGATCTCAAATTTGGACTCATCAGACCAAAGCACAGATTTCCACTGGTCTAATGTCCATTCCTTGTGTTCTTTAGCCCAAACAAGTCTCTTCTGCTTGTTGCCTGTCCTTAGCAGTGGTTTCCTAGCAGCTATTTTACCATGAAGGCCTGCTGCACAAAGTCTCCTCTTAACAGTTGTTCTAGAGATGTTTCTGCTGCTAGAACTGTGTGTGGCATTGACCTGGTCTCTAATCTAAGCTGCTGTTAACCTGCGATTTCTGAGGCTGGTGACTCGGATAAACTTATCCTCCGCAGCAGAGGTGACTCTTGGTCTTCCTTTCCTAGGGCGGTCCTCATGTGAACCAGTTTCTTTGTAGCGCTTCATGGTTTTTGCCACTGCACTTGGGGACACTTTCAAAGTTTTCCCAATTTTTCGGACTGACTGACCTTCATTTCTTAAAGTAATGATGGCCATTCATTTTTCTTTACTTAGCTGCTTTTTTCTTGTACTCACAGCAAAAAAGGGCAACAATCCAGTTAGCCCAGGCCAACACATCTAATGCACAAACAGGATGCAAACAAGCCTCTCAACATGATGGACACTTCACAGGTGCAAGGTAAATTGCACACTAGTGGCGCGCATAGGGCACTGTTCACACTTGTATGCGCATGGTGTCCAGCCAGCAACCTATTACCACGCCCTTACTATTCGATTAGGCGGGTTACTCGGACACTACTCACTGCAGCACGTAAGGGACAGAAATTCCACTATGCACGGCCGTATTAAGAGGCCATCATGTTGAGAGGCTTGTCTGCATCTTGTTTGTGCATTAGATGTGTTGGCCTGGGCTAACTGGACTGGTTGCCCTTTTTTGCTGTGAGTACATTTTATAATACATTTTTGGGGGAGTTTTTATCTCCTCTTTTTGTTGCTTTTTTCTTGCCATAATACAAATGCAAACAGTCTGTTCAGTAGGAAAATCAGCTGTGCATCCACCAGACTTCTGCACAACACAACTGATGGTCCCAACCCCATTTATAAGGCAAGAAATCCCACGTATTAACCCCTTAACGACCCATGACGTACTAGATACGTCATGGATCGTGTCCCGGTAAGCCCCGCCCCCTGCCGCCGGCGGGCGGCGGCGAGACGCACACATATCAGCTGTTATCAACAGCTGATATGTGTGCCTGCTAGCCGCGGGTGGAATCGCTTCCACCCGCGGCCATTAACCCCTTACATTTCGCTGCCAAAGTCTTGGCAGCGATATGTATATGGGCGCCGCCATGACAGTGACTTACCCCGCCCCCGCCGGAAGTCACGTGACATGATCACGTGACTTTCGGCGGTTGCCATGGTAGCACAGGGTCATGTGATGACGCCTGTGGCTAACATGAGTCACTTCCTCTCAATGCCGGAATACAGCCGGCATTGAAAGTGAAGCAGCAAATCTGCAGTTCTCAGCTCTGTAGCTGAGATCTGCAGATTGTGCAAAGCGATCGGATTGCTGATCGCAATAGCCCCCTAGGGGGACTAGTAAAATAAAAAAAAAAGTTTTAAAAAATTAAAAAAAAAATAAAAAAACCTAAAAGTTCAAATCACCCCCCTTTCACCCCATTGAAAATTAAAGGGTTAAAAAAATAAAAAATACACACATATTTGGTATCGCCGCGTTCAGAAATGCCCGATCTATCAAAATATAAAATCAATGAATCTGATCAGTAAACGGCGTAGTGGCAAAAAAATTCCAAACGCCAAAATTACGTTTTTTGGTCGCCGCAAATTTTGCGCAAAATGCAATAACAGGCGATCAAAACGTAGCATCTGCGCAAAAATGGTACCGTTAAGAACGTCAGGTCAAGACGCAAAAAATAAGCCATCACTGAGCCTCAGATCCTGAAAAATGAGAACACTACGGGTTTTGGAATATGGCGCAAAACGTGTGCCACGTTTTTCGGACAAGCTTGTGATTTTTTTTAACCCCTTAGATACAAGTAAACCTATACATGTTTGGTGTCTATAAACTCGCACCGACCTGAGGCATCACACCCACACATCAGTTTTACCATATAGTGAACACGGTGAATAAAATATCCCAAAAACTATTGTACAATCCCACTTTTTTTGCAATTTTTCCGCACTTGGAATTTTTTTGCCGTTTTCCAGTACACTATATGGTAAAACTTATGGTTTCATTTAAAAGTACAACTCGTCCCGCAAAAAAACAAGCCCTCATATGGCAAGATTGATGGAAAAATAAAAAAGTTACGCCTCTCGGAAGAAGGGGAGCAAAAAACAAAAACGCAAAAACGGAAAGTGCCCGGGGGCTGAAGGGGTTAAACCTGACAGGGCACACCTGTGAAGTGAGAACCATTTCCGGTGACTACCTCTTGAAGCTCATCAAGAGAATGCCAAGAGTGCGCGAAGCAGTAATCAAAGCAAAAGGTGGCTACTTTGAAGAACCTAGAATATAAGACATATTTTCAGTTGTTTCACACTTTTTTGTTAAGTATTTCATTCCACATGTGATAATTCATAGTTTGATGCCTTCAATGTGAATCTACAATTTTCAGTCATGAAAATAAAGAAAACTCCATGCAATTTAGTTCAACCTCTATTCTTTTCTCTGTCCACTAGGGGGCAGCATTGACACATTCATTAACCGTAATACCGCACTGACTAATGGTGAAGAGATAAAATATATGGCTGTCATCATTTGTGGTTCCTGCTGTTTTACAGCCTCAATTCAGATTTTATCTTTTCTGGATAATAGATAAAGTTACGCATCTCCTTACACGAATCGTTTCTGGTCCACATCCAACATTATTAATTCCGGAAGCTGATAACTATGTTCTGTGTGGATATTACATATGACAATGAATTTGGCAGCAAGAGTATATATTTTTATGGTTTAATGAAACTGCTCTAATTCTGCAGATAAGTGCAAATCATATGGTGGAGACCCTCACGGGGGCAACTGGTTCAGTATCTGGTCATTTCCTTGCCTCACTTGAAAGTTGAAGATTTCCCGGAAAAATGCTTGAGCTCCCATTGACTTCCATTATATTCGCTACACGAGTCGCGCCCATCCGAGTGTCCAACTAATCGATACAAGTACCAAGCACCCGAGCATTGTAGTGCCCACTCATCACTAGTTATAAGTACTGAGCACCTGAGCATGGTAGTGCCCGCTCATCACTAGTTATAAGTACTGAGCACCTGAGCATGGTAGTGCCCACTCATCACTAGTTATAAGTACTGAGCACCTGAGCATGGTAGTGCCCACTCATCACTAGTTACGAGTACTGAGCACCTGAGCATGGTAGTGCCCGCTCATCACTAGGTACAAGTACTGAGCACCCGAGCATGGTAGTGCCCGCTCATCACTAGTTACGAGTACCAAGCACCCGAGCATGGTAGTGCCCGCTCATCACTAGTTACGAGTACAGAGCACATGAGCATAGTAGTGCCCGCTCATCACTAGTTACGAGTACCAAGCACCCGAGCATGGTAGTGCCCACTCATCACTAGTTACAAGTACTGAGCACCCGAGCATGGTAGTGCCCGCTCATCACTAGTTACGAGTACTGAGTAACCGAGCATGGTAGTGCCCGCTCATCACTAGTTACGAGTACCAAGCATCCGAGCATGGTAGTACCTGCTCATCGCTAGTTACGAGTACCGAGCATGGTAGTGCCCGCTCATCACTAGTTACGAGTACCAAGCACCCGAGTATGGTAGTGCCCGCTCATCACTAGTTACGAGTACTGAGCACCCGAGCATGGTAGTGCTCGCTCATCACTAGTTAGGAGTACTGAGCACCTGAGCATGGTAGTGCCCGCTCATCACTAGTTACGAGTACTGAGCACCCGAGCATGGTAGTGCTCGCTCATCACTAGTTACGAGTACTGAGCACCTGAGCATGGTAGTGCTCGCTCATCACTAGTTACGAGTACTGAGCACCTGAGCATGGTAGTGCCCGCTCATCACTAGTTACGAGTGCCAAGCACCCGAGCATGGTAGTGCCCGCTCATCACTAGTTACGAGTACTGAGCACCTGAGCATGGTAGTGCTCGCTCATCACTAGTTACGAGTACTGAGCACCTGAGCATGGTAGTGCCCGCTCATCACTAGTTACGAGTGCCAAGCACCCGAGCATGGTAGTGCCCGCTCATCACTAGTTACGAGTACAGAGCACCTGAGCATGGTAGTGCCCGCTCATCACTAGTTACGAGTACCAAGCACCCGAGCATGGTAGTGCCCACTCATCACTAGTTACAAGTACTGAGCACCCGAGCATGGTAGTGCCCGCTCATCACTAGTTACGAGTACTGAGCAACCGAGCATGGTAGTGCCCGCTCATCACTAGTTACGAGTACCAAGCATCCGAGCATGGTAGTACCTGCTCATCGCTAGTTACGAGTACCGAGCATGGTAGTGCCCGCTCATCACTAGTTACGAGTACCAAGCACCCGAGTATGGTAGTGCCCGCTCATCACTAGTTACGAGTACCGAGCACCCAAGCATGGTAGTGCCCACTCATCACTAGTTGTAAGTACCAAGCACCCGAGCATGGTAGTGCTCGCTCATCACTAGTTACGAGTACAGAGCACCCGAGCACAGTAGTGCCTGTGTAGCACCCAGGGGGCAGGGGGTCCAGGTCGGGTCTCGTACCTGTTTTATTCATCACCGGGCCGGTGTAGAGGTCTGGGATGTTGTGGTGGCCTGCCCGGTTTCGTGCTCCGAGGTGTACACCAATAGAAGGGATGATGAGGTGGAGGTTAGGAATGTCTTGACGCCACCCGCGGTATGCGGCCAGGGAATAGCCGCCGCTGCTGTCACCGTCCTCCAGGGCTGATGTTAGTAGCAGTCGGGATGGTATCACTCCCCACAGCTGGAGCGTGCCCCGGGGAGGATGATGAGGGGACTAGTAATGGTGGTGTCCGTCGGAGCTGAGGCACGGGGGTGCCGGCGCCGGTAACAAGAGTCAGAGTTGGCTGCTGCGGTTCCAGGTGTCTTTACTCACAGTTCTTTAAGATGCCTGGTTGCTGCCACAGAAGCACTGGTCACCGCTGTGATGGGCCCCGTCGACCACGGATAAGTTAGAAGAAGCCACCGGTGTTTAGAAAGTGTTCTTTGCAAGAGTTGTCCCTCTAGTAGTGAGGAACCTGGGCTGAGCGTTCCGTCCAAGCCTAGGCCCCAGAAAGAAGAAGAAGAAGGTGGTGGTGTCGTGTCGCCAGAACTGATGTCCCACGTAGACTGACTGTGGTTTGTGTAATGTTGCTCCTACTTCTACCCCAAGTGGAACCCAACCCCCAGGAGGCTGTCCTAGCGATCGGGAAATTCCAATGCTTTGTGATGGCTAACCCCCTGCCTACCCTAGTCCAGCTTCCCAGTGAGAAGGCTCCTAAGCTGTATGTAAAGTGTGAATGTGGAACACCGGTGATTAACCCCCTCCTTACCCGAGGTGAATATCGCACTTAAAATGAGGTGCAATACACTGTGGTGACTGGAGCTACAAGATCGCCACATTCCCCCACAGCAAATGGCAGCACTACGGGCTGCAACCAAGCAAAATTAGTACACCTGCAATTTTTGTATGCAATAAACAAAATAACATTCTTCCCTTTATGGGAGGCATCATCAATAAAGAGTTTCAAACATTTTCGACAGTTACCGGTCAGCATTATCATCATGCAGTAAAACATCAACATTTGCATATGAAAAACAATTATTCTTTCTTAGCTGGTGGTTGTGGTGCCAGAGGGCTGATCCCAACCCCCTGTCTCTGGTCACTCAAGGAACATCCACGAGCAAGGTGTCTAACCTTGTCGCAGCTCGGCTGCCCATCAGCATCATAACGGTCAGGAACTTGTGGAAGCAGGGCCCTCCCGCGTTGCCGCTAGGGGAGGTCCTCAGCACTGGAAGCCACTTCAATGGTTACGGGTGACTGAGTCCCTTGCTTGGATTGCACCGCTTTCGTCAAAATAGCCATACCTTTAATCAATTCCAGAATGTGAAGCCGCAGTCCATCAATGGAGTTTTTACCCACAGTCTGCTCCTTGGCTCCCACCCTCACTGGTGAGGTCGGCAGTAATCCTGGTTGCTTTAACACAATGCCGCCGCAATCCGGCTTGCGCAGCGCTCGGATGGCCCGGTCTTTGAACTTCGCAAAGCTAAGGTCAGGGTTTGTCATGGCTCCAATGCGCATCTGGGTCCGGTGGGCATCGGACAGAAGCCCCTCGATGAACTGATCAGTTAGTAGGCAATCCTTGTCTTTCACCTCCTCTGATTCCACTTGCTGAACAGCTCTCATCGCTTCCTGAAGATTTAAAGCATAGTCACGAATACTATCCTGTACCTTCTGCTTGCATCCGTAGAACCACATTTTTATCTCAGCAGCTGTACGGGTATCAAAGGTTTCCTTAAGTTTAGCCAAAATGTCCTTTGCCACTCTTTTATCAGTCTCCGGCCAAGACTTGACTTCACGTCGTGAAGCCCCGGTCAATTGACCAATAAAGATGCTGGCTTTCTGGTCCTACGACATACGGTACACCCGGAATATACTGTAAAGTCTCTCCTTGAAGTCAGCCAGGGTATATTCCTCCCAGCTGTCTGATATAACAAATAAGTAATAAGCTAACTAGCTGGTGCTGATTTGGAGGGTCAGTAAACACACCGAGTCCTTTTGTAAACCAAGGCCGGATGCCGAGAGCTTCTGGAAGGGTGTGCTTGTCCCGCACACAGATATACAGCCAGGAGCCCTTTCAACTGCACTCTCCATCTGTCTCTCTCTCTGGACTAGTCCGCTTGAAACGGCCTCGGAACCGGATCCCCTCTCTTGGCACCGGCGGGCTACAATACTGCCCTGGTCTACCTTAGGTTCCCTGTGACTGGATCTCCGTCGCCTGTGGCCCTCACTGCCACCTAGTTAGCCGACTACCACCCTCTCCAGGGAGCTCCAACTTCCTCCTGTCAGCTCTCCTCTCACTACAGCTCAAACTGAACTCTTCTCTGTCACTTCCTGAGCTCTTCCCCTAGGTCCCTCCCATTACCCTGGGGGGGGATATGACTGTGCCTGATTGGCTGGTGTATACCTGTGCGGGGACTGTGTTGGTGCCAAGGAGGAGAATGGCCTGCACTTTGGTGGATTTCTGCAGGCTCTGTGACAACCTGGCTTTGCCAGGGCGTCACAATAGTGTATAGAGTTATGGCTCCATATATAGTGTCAGGTAAACATTTCTCCCATGTACAGTGTCAACAATCCAGGACATAGCTCCCTTTCCATTATTTTAGGGTGGCATTGATTAATCTAGAACAGTCGTCCAATGTATGTTATGCAGAGGTAGCAGAGCTGATTTGGTCAGATGTAGCAGAGCGCAGTTTGTCATTCGGCACCTCATTGTGACTTGTGCCTTTACACAATACTCTACTTAACCTTCCGCATGAATCTTTTATTTTTGGCCCCATTATTACAGGTCACTATGTATCTTACCTCTGTATGACGCGTAATTCCATCCCGGAAGAGCAATGATGACTGTAATGTGAACCCAGAAATATCAGGTGTCCTCATTTCGGAGGTCACGTCGTATTGTCTCTGTGTGCACAGTGCGCCCCTATTCACCGGGAGGGTTACTGCTGAGAATTAGGGCTGACCACATGAAACGCTCACCTGGTCCCATCCCCTTACACACGGGCAGTCATGCACATCCACATTTGTTGTTTTTGTAACTTTCTGGAAAAATAGGGGCATTGTTCAACATAAAACAGGAGGGCGACATCAAAACCCTGAGTTATCCGAAGGTACATGGGAAGAGAATGAGCGAGGCTTGTCGGGGCAGGTGATCGGTGTGACCTTGTCACAGCCTCCGAATACAATGAGTGTACACCGTGCTGACATGTCAGACTCCTGCTCCACTGTTTAATTAATGGATGCGCCTTGTAGGACCTTTAACATTCATTAACCTTCTCAGGGCCACACAGGATACCTGTGAAACGCGCGTTATGCTGGAATTTATGAGATTTTGTACAAAACAACATTACATCTCACATATTTACGGATTCCGGTAACTTATTATTTCGATTTGTAGCTGTCTTCTGGTCCCTCCGTTGCTTCTACCTGTTCTTGCCCTACAAAGTATAAATAATGCCGCCATATTGTGAGCAACAAATTCTTGCAAATAATATGACCATAAAATACACCAATAATACCACCATAGATGTCTCAAATAATACCACCATACAGTGCACCATCAATATCACCATAGATGTCTTAAATAATACCATTATATAGTGCACACACAATATTACCATAGATGTCTTAAATAATGCCATTATATAGTGCACACACAATATTACCATAGATGTCTCATATATTACCACTATACAGTGCACCATCAATATCACCATAAATGTCTCAAATAATACCACCATTCAGTGCACCAACAATATCACATAGATGTCTCATATAATACCACCATACAGTGCACAAACACTATCACCGTATATGTCTCATATAATACCACCATAGACTGCACCAACAACATCACAATAGTTTTTTAAATAATACCACCATACAGTGTACCAACAATATCACTGCACTGTTTTCAAAAAGTACCACCATATAGGTCACCAAGAATATCACCAAAAACTTCTGCAGGGAAAAATCTGCAGATGTTTCTGTAAAGAGAGCGGAGGGAAAAATCTGCAGATGTGTCTTTATAGAGAGTGGAGGGAAAAACCTACATATGTGTCTGTATAGAGAGCGGAGGGAAAAACCTGCAGATGTGTCTTTATAGAGAGCAGAGGGAAAAACCTGTAGATGTGTCTGTATAGAGAGCAGAGGAAAAACCTGCAGATGTGTCTGTATAGAGAGCGAAGGGAAAAACCTGCAGATGTGTCTTTTTAGAGAGGGAGGGAAAAACCTACAGATGTGTTTTTTTAGAGAGGGAGGGAAAAACCTGCAGATGTGTCTGTATAGAGAGCAGAGGGAAAAACCTGCAGATGTGTCTGTATAGAGAGCAAAGGGAAAAACCTGCAGATGTGTCTGTATAGACAGCGGAGGGGAAAACCTGCAGATGTGCCTTATTAGAGAGCGGAGGTTAAAACCTGCAGATGTGCCTTATTAGAGAGCGGAGGTTAAAACCTGCAGATGTGTCTTTATAGAGAGCGGAGGGAAAAACCTGCAGATGTGTCTATATAGAGAGCGGAGGGAAAACGTGCAGATGTGTCTGTATAGAAAGTGGAGGGAAAGATCTGCATATGTGTCTGTATAGAGAAAGGAGGGAAAAACCTGCAGATGTGTCTTTATAGAGAGTGGAGGGGAAACCTGCAGATGTGTCTTTATAGAGAGCAAAGGAAAAACCTGCAGATGTGTCTTTTTAGAGACACCAATATCACCATAAGTGTTTCAAACAATATCACGGTATTTTACAGTGCACCTACAATATTACCATAAAGTTTTCAAATAGTATCACCATATATTATATGAACAATGCCACTTTGAAGTTATCAAAGAATACCACCATATAGTGCAGCAATAATACTATTAATTATATAAAGTTAATACTACACTCCCGGTCATAAATCCTAGTTTTCCATTATGTAATGTATAAATGTAATGGGTCTCACTCCACGATGATAAAACAAGAAAAAGATGGCTGAAGTGGTTTACCGAAATCCCGATACTGTTCCATGTAATGTAATCTCCTGTGATCAAAACGTTCAGGATCATTTATTTTCTTTAATGTATTTCAGTAAAACATCTTGGCGCGATGCCACCGGGCCTGTTCAATATCGTCCCGCGTTTTCTAAAAGAAGACATTTATCTGATTAAAATAGCAAAAGCCGGCAATGTCACCTTCAGCTACTCCCAGTAATTAAGAAAGAAATTGCCTGGGATTAAGTCATCCCTTCCGAAATGATAAAATATTGTGGAGCAGTTAAATGGCTTTAAATCAACAGCAAGCACGACTGTAATATGTAAGAAGTTTCCTCGTGGCCTCTTTAACTGTATATTATGGTATAAGAAAAAAAGTTCTCTTAAAGGAACACTCCAGATTAATCCTTTACATTGTATGGTGCCTAAGCAGGCCCCTAGGGGGCGGAGCATGACGCAAGAATTTAAAAAGCACCAATAAGAAATGCATGTGTCATGCTATGCCCCATCAGGATTGTATGGTGTCTAAGCAGGTTACTAGGGGGTGGAGGAGGACACAGAAATTTAAAGAACGCCAATAAGAAATGCATTTGTCATACTACACTCCAGCAGAATTGTATGGTGCCTAAGCAGGCCCTTAGGGGGCGGAGCGTGATCCAAGAATTTAAAAAACACCAATAAGAAAAACATGTTTCATGCTACGCCCCATCAGGATTGTATGGTGTCTAAGCAGGTTACTAGGGGGTGGAGGAGGACACAGGAATTTAAAGAATGCCAATAAGAAATGCATGTGTCATGCTACGCCCCATCAGGATTGTATGGTGCTTAAGCTGGCTCCTATGGGGTGGAGCATGAAGCAAGAATTTAAAGAACACCAATAAGAAATGTATGTGTCATGCTATGCCCTATCAGGATTGTAAGGTGTCTAAGCAGGCTCCTGGGGGCAGGGCATGACACAAGAATTTAAAGAACACCAATAAGAAACGTATATGTGTCATACTATGCCCCATTAGCACTGTATGGTGCCTAAGCAGGCCCCTAGGGGGCAGGGCATGACACAAGAATTTAAAGAACACCAATAAGAAACGTATGTGTCACACTATGCACCATTAGCACTGTATGGTGTTCTAAGCAGGCCCCTAGGGGGTGGAGCAGGACACTGGAATTTAAAGAGCACCAATAAGAAAACGTATGTGTCATGCTCCGCCCCGTCAGGCACTAAACTAAGAAGACACAGTTTATCAATTTAGCCAAGAAAGTTCCTTTAAAGAGAACCTTAAAGCATAACCTTCACTTTAATTTGTATTTCATAAATCAATACTACACATGAAAGTAAACAACTTTGTAATGTATTTTATAAGACAAATGTGCTTCTTTCTCTGACAGAATTGATCAGTGATTTTCAAAATTCTCAAGTTTGAGGTAAAATCTGTATTCAGAGAAGACTTTACCATTACTGAGATAGGAGATAGCAGTTGGTGCTGATGAGATTCTATGTAGATAGGAGGACGGGCTGGAGCTCTACTTATAGCTCCTCCCTCTATCTCCAGCTCCTCCCTCTCCCTCTAGCTCTTCCCTCTGTCTCTAGCGCTGCCTTCTGCATCTAGCTCCTCCCTCTACAACTAGCTCCTACCTCTGTCTCTAGCTCTCCCTTCTGCCTCTAGCCCTGCCTCTAGCTCCTCCCTCTGTCTCTAGCTCTCCCTTCTGCCTCTAGCTCTGCCTCTAGCTCCTCCCTCTGTCTCTAGCTTCCTCCTCTGCCTCTAGCTTCTTCCTCTGCACGTAGCTCCTCTCTCTGCACGTAGCTCCTGCCTCCATCTCTAGCTCCTTCCTCTGCCTCTAGCTTCTCCCTCTGCCTCTAACTCCACCCTCTGCATGTAGCTCTGCCCTCTGCATGTAGCTTATCCCTCTGCTTCTAGTTCCGCCTTCTGCATCTAACTCCTCCCTCTATCCCTAGCTCCTCTTAGTGTATCTAGCTCCTCCCCCTTCATCTAGCTCCTCCTTCTCACTCTAGCTCCTCCCTCCTCCCATCTTTATAGAATCTCATCAGCACCAACCGCCATCTCCTATCTCAGTAATGGGAAAGTCTTCACTGAATACAGATTTTACCTCAGACTTGATAATTTTGATCATGACTAATCAATTCTGGCAGAGAAAGAAGCAAATTTGTCTGATAAGATATATTATAAAGTTGTTTATTTTCATGTGTACTTTTGATTTATGAAATAAAAATTAAAAAACTAAGCCAATTCAGTTTCCAGTTGTTGCCCTTTATTTATTCCTGCTGCTCCCCTCAGTATTCTTTTTTTTTTTTTTTATTAAATAGGCCATACGGTTTCAGAGATATGGACCTTTTTATTTGTTGCTAATTCTTCTTCACTAAGTGGGTGTGGTTCACAGGATAATTATGCAAAACAGCTCAAGACACACCCCCGAGGATCCCATGAGTTACACCCCCATAGTATAGACCATCATATCTCTGGAACTGTATGACCGATTTGAAAAAAAAAATAAAAAATAGATTACTCAGGAGAGCATTGAGAATAAAACAAGAGCAAACATTGGCCACTTTTCAACTTTTAACAAGTCCCCTTTAAACGTAATAGCTGGAATTTATATAAATATGGATACAAAAAATGGCATTATGGGTAGAGATAAACTAGGGATGAAAAATGTGCACTGGGTTGATTAAGGTATTTAAAGAGGTCAAACCATTTGCCCTGAACAGTCTCCTGATGACAGACCTTGACACTTTACTTAAAGATTTTTCAGATAATTCTGTAAATCTGATCTATTTTCTTCCCTGGCTCGAGGCTTTCAAGGTCAGGGGTGTAAGGTCAGGGGTCAGGGCAGGCAGAGGGTAGGTTATTAGCTCAGCCATCATGATGTGGACATTTCAAAATTGGAGGTATGATTATATTCAGGGAAACATCGCCCTACAGCACTAGGACGGGTGTCAAGTCATAATGAATATCCATTCATCAATCATCAGTCATTGGTTGGTAAAGTGATCGTATATTGTTAAATCCACATGATGAAGGTTTGTTATGGTTGAATTTGTCCACTTTTGACAACTTTGGTTTAACATATTTGGCACCTTATAGAGGTCTTCCCCGATGTAGACCCTTTATCAATCTTACCAACGTTCCCCATACACCAAATAGAAATGAAAAGATGTCCATACAGCTTAGTTGTTGGGTAATCATTCCTTCATGTTAGGCTCACCTGGTGAGGAGGAACCTCCAAGCCCAGGGTCTGAGGGGGCACATGAAAAATCCAATAGCTATATGTAAGAGGGAAAATGTGAAAAATGGAACCTGCATTACTGCCATGAATATATGAATCAAGAGAAATTTAGCTACTGAATTGATCAATGCAATAGAGCCCCAACACTACGCCAAAGTATTTCTCTACGTTGGGGTCCCTAGCTTGTGTGTGTCCTCTCATGCAGTTAAAAAACTTACCGTGTATGGGAAGCTGAGACCCAGGCTATTTATGCGTATGATATGGATTGGCAATAGGTGTGGTTGGGGAGGGTTCACAAACGAAAAACTACTAACAAATAAGGAATAACGTTTGGAACACCATTCTAAGTCTGAACTGGGTGCAAAAACCTTTTAGGTTTTTTTAGGGTTTTTTTAGTTTTTTTTTTAGTTTTTTTAGGGTTTTTTAGGTTTTTTTTTTTAGGTTTTTTTAGGTTTTTGCACCCAGTTCAGACTTAGAATGGTGTTCCAAACGTTATTCCTTATTTGTTAGTAGTTTTTCTGTGGTGTCTAGTTCTCCTTGGACTTCTCGGTGTGAAATTCGGGAGTCCGCTCCCAGAACTACGGGTGGGAGAATTGCCCTCAGACGCTGACCCTTGGGATCTAACGGGCCCTGGCGGATGCCCTATCCCCCACGGTGGGCTGTTGTCTGCTTTTCTGGACTTTGGGTGGGACAAGACCTGTAATTCTGTCCTCGACTGGTTAATTAACAAAGTCGGTGGTTCCGGTCTCTGCTTCAGTGTCCAGGTACCCCCTCTGTGCATGGTTTCTGGGTCAGTTCTCTGGTGTCAGTACCGGTGGGCTACAACGATGCCCCGGTCCACCTCGGATCTCCGGCAGCCGTCTTCCCGTCTCCTGACAGACACTGACCACCATCTGCCACCTAGCCAGCACGCCGGGGCTCCAACCCCGACGCCTTTCCTT
Organism: Anomaloglossus baeobatrachus; assembly: GCF_048569485.1. Lineage (NCBI taxonomy): Eukaryota > Metazoa > Chordata > Amphibia > Anura > Aromobatidae > Anomaloglossus > Anomaloglossus baeobatrachus. The sequence continues at coordinate 37,328,265 of NC_134356.1, read as the reverse complement.
CTGACTTTGCTGGTACTTTCTCCTCTTTTCTACTCCTCTTCACTTCAACTCTCAACTCCACTGAAGTGTTAACTCCAACTACAAACTGACTCTTTTCCCGCCCCGGGTTCTCTAGACCCCTAGGTGGGTGTTCACCATCCGCCTGGTCCCGCCCACTGGTGTGCCTGTCCTACCCTAAGGGGGGTGACTAGGGTTTTGTTGGCTGATGTAACCCTGTGAGGAAAGGTGTTGTGCGGGGGCCTATTTGGTATGTGACCCCCTGGCGGGGCCAGGGCGTCACACATGCAGACAGGAAGCTGTAACATATGTACTGGAATCTGCAGGCAGACAGAAGATGTCTGGAGACTGCAGACAGGTAGCAGAGGTACTGGAAGCCGCAGACAGACAGAAGACGTCCCGAAGATCGCAGACAGCTAACAGAGGTACTGGAAGCCGCAGACAGATGTCGCGAAGACCACAGACAGGTAACAGAGGTCCTCCTGGGAGACCGGGAACAAGTCATCATGGACAGACAAACTAAAAGTCTTAATACCAAGACTCAGGTGTGTATCTTGGTAGACCTAATATAGGCCCAGGCTTTACCTTGTGACAATAACTTCTGACTGGCCAAAAGTTACGTTCCAAGTTCCCAATACACATCTATGAGAACCAGAATGAGGCTCTCATAGACTTGTATTGAGTTGTGAACTTCGGCGCTCCATGAAACACTAGAGCTGCCGGCAGGTCACAAATCACTGGAGACCACCATGAGCAACGCTGGAAAAAGATGAGGTCACTGAAAGGTGAGTATAAGATCGGGGGCAGGGGCTAAGATTTAAAGCACCACTCCAGTGGGGCAATAAAAAAAAAAATCCCGCTAGAGTGGTGCATTAACTTCAAGGTGAACAAAAGGACTGGTCATTGGACATCACCCAGATAAAATGCAGATAGCTTAAAATGTCATGGAAAACATCCCATACAGTGCCCAGATAGTGCCACCGTATACAGCGCTAATACAAATGACACCGAGAGACGAGAATTTCCAATGACCACAGAGAAACATTAATAAAAAATATGACCCGGATCTATCACTAGAGGGCAGCAGATCTATTTGTACAAGCGTAGCAGGGCGGAATTTGACATTGATCTGGATGGAAAATTTTGGCTTTAATTGCCACCGCCTAGTAGGGTAGATATTGCGGTGTATGGCAAGTTCATAGATTGGGACGTTTTATATATTATACCTTATACAGCTCTATAATTAACCCGCTATATGTCTGTTCTGACCCCGCTATATACCTTTACAATACACCTGGTGAACATCTATAACGAGCCCCTACTGTATACAGTATCTGTAGGATTCACCTGCTATAGAATGAATATAATAATCCTGCTATATCTCTACACTAAACCCTTTATATATCTATACTGAGCCTGCTGTATCTCTATTATAAACCTGCTATATTTCTAGAAAAAAATTATATATCCTTTTAATAATCCTGCTATCTCGCTAAAATAAACTCGAAATATATATCTATAAAAAAAAGCTATATCCCTATAATAAACATATTATATCTCTGCACTACACCTGCTCCAACTCTATAATAAACCTGTTACATCTCTGTACAGCATCGGCTAAATCTATAACGAAACCGCTGTATCTATATAATAAAACCAATGTATCTCTAATAAAACCAACATAACCTGCTATACTGTATATCTGCACTACACGTATTATATCTGTATAATAAACATGTGCAGGTGTATAATAAACATGCCATTTCTCTATAAAGCTTCTATATCCATATAATAAACCCGCTATATCCAAATAATAAACCCGCTATATCCATATAATAAACACACTATATCCATATAATAAACCCGCAATATCCATATAATAAACCCTCTATATCCATCCATATAATAAACCCTCTATATCCATCCATATAATAAACCCTCTATATCCATATAATAAACACACTATATCCATATAATAAACCCGCAATATCCATATAATAAACCCTCTATATCCATCCATATAATAAACCCTCTATATCCATCCATATAATAAACCCTCTATATCCATCCATATAATAAACCCTCTATATCCATATAATAAACCCTCTATATCCAAAAAATAAACCCGCAATATCAATATAAAAAACTCTATATCTATGTAATAAACCCACTATATCCATATAATAAACCCACTATATCCATATAATAAACCCACTATATCCATATAATAAACCTGCTATATGGATATAATAAACCCATTATTGCCAAATAATAAACCCACAATATCCATACAATAAACCCACTATATACATATAATAAACCCACTATATACATATAATAAACCCACTATATACATATAATAAACCCACTATATACATATAATAAACCTACAATATCCATATAATAAACCTATATTCATATAATGAACCCACTATATACATATAATAAACCCACTATATCCAAATAATAAACCCGCTATATCCAAATAATAAACCTGCTATATCCAAATAATAAACCCACTATATGCAAATAGTAAACCCGCTATATCTCTGTAATAAAAATTAATTATATCTGCATTACACATATTGTGGTATAGCTATTTACTAAACCTGCTATATATGTATAACAAACCCAATATATCTGTAATAAATCACTATATATCTGCACTACATGGGTAGGTGGGATTAATGGAGAATGAATGCATAGAAATCTATAGTAGCTAACCCCGCCCCCGAGGAGCACCGGGAAAAGAAAATCCCAGGTAAATGGACATGGTGTTCACCTGAGAACGTCTGATATTTTATTTCTATTATCTGTAGGGTCTTATCTTCCAGGCCAGACACTGAGTTTTTGACATGAAATGATAAAATATCAATAGTTTAAAAAGATTTTTTGGAATGATACAGGTTGAAATTCAACATTTGTGGCTGTACTTGGTACTGCAGTGTTTAGAAACATTCAAGACCACCTACTCATTGAAATGAAGGAGCAGAAATCTGTAGGGTCTTATCTTCCGTGCCAGACACTGAACAGAGTTTTTAACATGAAACAATAAAATATCAAAAGTTTAAGCAGATTTTTTGGGATGTTACAGGTTCAAACACAATATTTGTGGCTGTGCTTGGTACTGCTGTGTTTAGAACCATTCGAGTCCACTTACTCATTGAAATGAAGGAGTAGAAATTCCAAGACTGTTGTGAATGGATTTTCCTGGATTTTCATGGCTAGGTAGGATTAATGGCGAATGAATGTATAGAAAGCTATAATAGCTAACCCCGCCCCTGAGGAGCATCGAGCAAAGAAAATCCCAAGCAAAGTGATGTGGTGTTCACCTGAGAACTTCTGATACTTTGTTTCAGTTATCTGTAGGGTCTTATCTTCAAGGCAGACACTGAACAGAGTTTTTGACATAAAGCGATAAAATTTCAAAAGTTTAAACAGATTTTTTGGACCATTACAGGTAGGAACACGAACATTTGGGGCTGTTCTTGGTGGTTACAACAATACACTTCACATAGTTCTGACAGATTTGTATCTTCCCTAAATGGGTATACTAGTTAAAGGGCTCTTCCGTGACTTTAACAGCACAGCGCCATACATAGGATTGTGTCCGTGCTCGGTACTGCACCTCACTGCCATACCAGATCCAGTCACTACTGCAATGATTGGGATCTGCCCCAAATAATAAAAAATTAAATTATTATAAAATTGTTAAAACTAATCATCCAATACTATAATTTTGTGAACTTTCTTCAGACAGAATATTTTCAAAGCTTTTTTTCACCCAAATTAAATGTTGTCTCAAAACCAATCTTGTGATTATTGCTAAGTCTTAAGAATCTGTACGTGCCGCAACAGTCTCCCATAATGAGGGGCTGCTAAAATCTGCTGTCATCGTCCCTGATATCAAAAGCCTCCAGTGCCCGAGGACACAGTGCACAATATGAGGCTCGCGGTGCATTATGGGTTTAGCGAAAATGCGCACAGAACGCATGGATCTCACATCTTACAAGCCCTGGCCTTTACATGACTTTTCAAAGAAATGCATCCACCGAGCACAGACTCTATACACAGAGGAGGGAAAAATCTCTCAGCAATATGTGTACTGGTAAAAAAATCATTTCGGAATGTGATAGAATGTAAGAAAAGTGGAAAAAACAACAACAAAAAACTGGATGTCGTGAGGTGAGAAGAGCGCAAAACGGAAAATTCTTGAACGTGACAACAAAAAGATAGTTACATGTTTCCTGTAGTGACGAAAAAATAACTGGGTGGTCTAAGGCAAGGAAAGGGTTAATGGTAATATCCCAGGTGGGCTAGGGCTGTATGGGAGGTCTATGGGAGTGAAGGTGGTCGCCATATTGCAGGGTTCACCCCTCTGAACAGGTCTGTACTAAAGGTTCTGTATATTCTCCATCTCTAATTGTAAACCGATCAGACACTAAAAATGTAATATATAAAGCTGAGTGTATTTGGGTGTATGTGTGTATATATGTATGTATATGTGTATGTATGTGTATGTGTGTGTGTATGTATGTGTACAGTATGTGTGTGTGTATATGTGTATGTATATATGTATGTGTGTGTGTGTGTATATGTATGTATATGTGTATGTATGTGTGTGTATATGTATGTGTACAGTATGTGTGTGTGTATGTGTATGTATATATGTGTGTATGTGTGTGTATTTATGTGTGTGTACAGTATGTATGTGTGTGTGTATATATGTGTGTATGTATGTATGTGTGTGTATGTGTATATGTGTATGTATATATGTATGTGTGTATGTATGTGTGTGTGTGTATATGTATGTATATGTGTATGTATGTGTGTGTGTATATGTATGTGTACAGTATGTGTGTGTGTATGTGTATGTATATATGTGTGTATGTGTGTGTATTTATGTGTGTGTACAGTATGTATGTGTGTGTGTATATATGTGTGTATGTATGTATGTGTGTGTGTGTGTATGTGTATATGTGTATGTATATATGTATGTGTGTGTATGTATGTGTGTGTGTATATGTATGTATATGTGTATGTATGTGTGTGTGTGTGTGTATGTATATGTGTGTGTATGCATGTGTATGTGTGTGTATTTATGTGTGTGTACAGTATGTATGTGTGTGTGTATATATGTGTGTATGTATGTATGTGTATGTGTGTGTATGTGTGCGTGTATGTATGTACAGTACAGACCAAAAGTTTGGACACACCTCATTCAAAGAGTTTTCTTTATTTTCATGACTCTAAAAATTGTAGATTCATATCGAAGGCATGAAAACTATGAATTATCACATGTGGAATGAAATACTTAACAAAAAAGTGTGAAACTGAAAATATGTCTTATATTCTAGGTTCTTCACAGTAGCCACCTTTTGCTTTGATTACTGCTTTGCACACTCTTGGCATTCTCTTGATGAGCTTCAAGAGGTAGTCACCGGAAATGGTTTTCCAACAGTCTTGAAGGAGTTCCCAGAGATGCTTAGCACTTGTTGGCCCTTTTGCCTTCACTCTGCGGTCCAGCTCACCACAAACCATCTCGATTGGGTTCAGGTCTGGTGACTGTGGAGGCCAGGTTATCTGGCGTAGCACCCCATCACTCTCCTTCTTTGTCAAATAGCCCTTACACAGCCTGGAGGTGTGTTTGTGGTCATTGTCCTGTTGAAAAATAAATGATGGTTCAACTAAACGCAAACCGGATGGAATAGCACGCCGCTGCAAGATGCTGTGGTAGCCATGCTGGTTCAGTATGCCTTCAATTTTGAATAAATCCCCAACAGTGTCACCAGCAAAGCACCCCCACACTATCACACCTCCTCCTCCATGCTTCACGGTGGGAACCAGCCATGTAGAGTCCTTCCGTTCACCTTTTCTACAAAGACACGGTGGTTGGATCCAAAGATCTCAAATTTGGACTCATCAGAGCAAAGCACAGATTTCCACTGGTCTAATGTCCACTCCTTGTGTTCTTTAGCCCAAACAAGTCTCTTCTGCTTGTTGCCTGTCCTTAGCAGTGGTTTCCTAGCAGCTATTTTACCATGAAGGCTGCTGCACAAAGTCTCCTCTTAACAGATGTTCTAGAGATGAGAAGGTGTGTCCAAACTTTTGGTCAGTACTGTATGTGTGTATGTATGTGTGTATGTATGTGTGTATGTCCGCTAAAGGAATGAGCACTGTCACATTTACAATCACGAAATTTTGCACCGCCACATTATGTGACTCATGGAACGTCATAGACTATGTTTTGAGGGGAAAATTTAACCCCGTGCTTTACAGGTATTGACCAAAAAACCTGCTTACATTAAACTAAATGGAGCTGGGAACTACAGGTCATTAATAGGAGATGTGATTGGTTGCTATAGGCAACGAAGGACATTCTTAGTGTAAGAAGCTTATGTGTGAAGTAATATCAGTAGAGTCAGACATACACAGACAAACAGAGACAGAGACATACAGAGAGAGATATAAAGAGACAAACACAAAAATACAGACACACAGAGACACAAAGACAAAGACACACAGAGACAGAAACAGAGATAGAAACACACAGAGACAGACACATAGAGACTCACATAGACATAGAGACATATACACAGACAGAAACACACAGAGACACACACAGGGGCACACAGACAGAGACACACGCACACAGACAGATATAAACACAGAGACACACACAGAGACACACAGAGGCAGAGACACACAAAGACTGATACAGAGACACACACACAGAAACACACGGACTGATACAGAGACACACAGAGACTGATAAAGAGACACACAGACACGACACACAGAAACAGACACACAGAGACACACTGAGAAAGACACACAGAGACACACAGAGACATACACAGATACAGAGACACAGAGAGAGAGACAGACACACAGAGACATAGACACAGATAGACAGAGGGAGGCAGTCACACAGTCAGAAAGGGAGAGAGATACTTAGTTACTATCCAGGGCAACGCCAGGTACTACAGCTAGTATCTATCTATCTATTATCTATCCTTCCCTCTTTCAATCTATGTTTTATCTATTTGTTTATCTATCCCTCAATCTATCTATCTATCTATCTATCTATCTATCTATCTATCTATCTATCTATCTATCTATCTATCTATCTATCCCTCTATCTATCCCTCTATTTATCTATCTCTCTATCTATCCCTCTATCTATCTATCTATCTATCTATCTATCTCTCTATCTATCTATCTATCTATCTATCTATCTATCCCTCTATCTATCTATCTATCTATCTATCTATCTATCCCTCTATCTATCTATCTATCCCTCTATCTATCCCTCTATCTATCTAGCTATCTATCTATCTATCCCTCTATCTATCCCTCTATCTATCCATCTATCTATCTATCTATCTATCTATCTATCTATCTATCTATCTATCTATCCCTCTATCTATCCCTCTATCTATCTATCTATCTATCTATCCCTCTATCTATATATCTATCCCTCTATCTATCTATCTATCTATCTATCTATCTATCTATCTATCTATCTATCTATCTATCCCTCTATCTATCCCTCTATCTATCTATCTATCCCTCTATCTATCTATCTATCCCTCTATCTATCCCTCTATCTATCTATCTATCTATCTATCTATCCCTCTATCTATCTATCTATCTATCTATCTATCCCTCTATCTATCTATCTATCTATCTATCCCTCTATCTATCTATCTATCTATCTATCTATCTATCTATCTATCTATCTATCTATCTATCTATCCCTCTATCTATCTATCCCTCTATCTATCTATCCCTCTATCTATCTATCTATCTATCTATCTATCTATCTATCTATCTATCTATCTATCTATCCCTCTATCTATCTATCCCTCTATCTATCTATCTATCTATCTATCTATCTATCTATCTATCTATCTATCTATCTATCTATCTATCTATCTATCTATCTATCCCTCTATCTATCCCTCTATCTATCCCTCTATCTATCTATCTATCTATCTATCCCTCTATCTATCTATCTATCTATCTATCTATCTATCTATCTATCTATCTATCTGTCGCGGGCGGGGAGGAGGGTGTCGGCACACTACGCTCACCCCTTCTGCTCGGGTCCGGCAGCTGCTCTGTGGTGGCTCGAGCTGTGGGCCGGATCCCGGGGTTCCTCGAGCGACACTCCTCGCCCGTGAGTGAAAGGGGTTTTGTGGTTGGGTGTGGGGATTGTTATAGTTCGTGACGCCACCCACGGTTGTGGTGATTGCACCACCGCTGCTCTGGGTGGGGATCCCGGGGATGGTGATGGGGAGCAGCCAGGTGTTGTGTTGCCCCTCCGTGGGTAGGGGTTGGTGATCCCGGGGCCCGGTGATGGGTGGAGAGGTGCGGGGCCTGGTGGGCGCAGGGACGCGGGGGCAGCGCTGTGCCTTGCGGCACTGTGGTACTCACTCAGCCTGAGACATGGACACAGTTTGTACGGTAAACCAAACGGCTGGTAGGACGGTCCCACAGATGGCTGCACCTGCACTCCCGGTAGGTGACGGTGATGTCCCTCTTCCTTGCACCTAAGTTTGACTGATGGTAGCGGTGGATTCCCTCCGGTTACCCGCTCCCCGACTGCAATCTGGGCCGGAGGAGCTCTACACTTTGCCCGCAGGCGCTGGCTCTGAGAAATTGGTGCCTTGGCGGTGGCGGTGTCTCTCCGCTTCAGGTTGGGCTGTTGCCGTCAATCGGGACTTGGTTGCTGGGGGATCTACGTCCCCTTCACTGACGGATTCGGCAAATTTGGCGACTCCTAGCCTTGCCGGGGTCCGAGAGGCCCCTGCCCTGGTGCTGACTGTCCTTCGGAACACTGCTCCAGACCACCGGGCACACAGCCAACGGGGTCCTTCCAGGAACTTCCAAACGGTCCCCCTCCAGACAGTCACCGCCGTCGCTGACCTTGCTGTTCTGGCCCTACACAAAGCTGGGCTCTCAGGCTTGCACACTCTCTGCTCTGTCACCACTTCTTGCTTTCCTCCTTTTCCACTTTTCTTTCCTTCACTTTCACTTCTCTGTTGTTTACTCTAGCCCTTCACTGGACTTCACTCTTGCCCTGCCTGGGCTCAACTCCTCTTTACTCAAGCCCTGCCTGGGCTAATCTGCCTGGTACTTCCTGCCTCCAGAGCTGTGATCTCCTTGGTGGGCGGAGCCAACCGCCTGGCCCACCCCCTGGTGTGCATCATCAGACTCCTGGAGGAAGGCAACAAGGATTTTTGGTTCAGCTTAGGTGTGCCTACCTGGGATGTGGGGTGTGGTGGTGTTGTGACCTGTGTCCCCTGGCTTGCCCAGGGCGACACATTCCCCCTTAGCAAAATGCAGACCGTCCGCGGGCTGCCGTCCTACACCGGTTTTATTTTTCTGAAAAAGGGATAACAGGGTTAAACAAACATAAGCATTTTTAATAACTTCTTCCCAAGACGGGAGGCACATTTACTTTTAACGTTGCAACGGTTTACGGTTACGGTTTCCGCTCTCTCCCACCCAAGTAACCTGGCCCTGATGCTGCCCCTAAAACCCAGGCAGCACCCCTTGACCCACAGTCCAGTACACGGTACCCGAGCGGGATCTGTCCTTCCCTCCAGAGGGTAGCCACCGGTCCCTTTGGTGGCTGGGCCCTGGCCTGCTCTGCTCAGGGCCCTCCCTCCAACCTGCCTCTCCGGAGGCGGCCTGCGGAAACGGTAACGGTAACCAACATATTTACAAGCCACTAACGTCTGTGGTTGCCCTGCAAAGTTCACGGGCTTGTCCATGGATAGTTCCCATGCATAACTTTTTAAACGGTCCCCACGGGGACAACGGTGCCGGCTCCAGCCGGTTGCTAATCACAGCAGACAATCAGGTGAAAACTCGGATAATCATCTTTCTTATCATTGCAGAACTTTCAAAACTTTTCAACCAAACAAACAAGCAAGTGGTCCCAACGGGGACGGTGCTGCGGGCATTCATTGCCCTACTCCGGTTCTTCAAGCGCTGGGGCTGCCGGCAAGGGGTAGAGGTCTGCGCTCGCTCGGGCTTCCGGGCCCCTCCTGAGGTTAACGTCCAGCGCAAACCACCCTCGCTCCCCAAAGTGCCGGGTATACTGCACAATGTCTCCCGGCATCAGGTTACGGCCGGGATGTTCTTCGGGCAGGTGAGCATGCACATCCCGCCGGGCTACAAACACTTCGGCCTCCAGGCCCGGCTCTTAGATGAACCCGTAGCCCCGGCGGACATCAAACCGCCTCACCTGTCCCTCGTACAGCGGTCCCCGGTCACGGAACATCGCCTGCCGGAGATTCTCTTTCTCCCGGATCGCTCTGGCCACCAGCTCGGCCTTCTTCCGCTCCCTCTCTGCGATCTCCAGGCCCAGCGGTACCGGCTCCCTATCCCAGTACGGCGCTGCCGCCAGCGCCGGCGCACGGGTCGGGCCCCGCGGGACATCCTGGACATTGCCCACTGTTAAGAATCTGGGTGGCATGTCCCGCGGTGTCTTGGCCTTGGACGCTGCTTTACAACAACAACCCGGCGCAACCTCAGCCGAGGTGTGGGGGATGGGCCTAGGGGCTTTCCGCTGCTGGGCCTTCGGCCCGGAGCGGGTCATCGGCTCCGGCTCGGGGAGTTTCTCAGGGGATGCCTCCGGTTCGGTCTTCGGAGTCTTCCACGGCAACACCGCTGACTTGCTGCGGGCTCCGGCTACAGGTTGGCCCGCTTGGGCGGGGACGCTGGGTACTGCTACCGGTTGCGGTGGTAGCAGGCCTAGTGGCGGGGGTCACGGCCTCCGGGACGGGTGGCGAGGGAGGCAGCGAAGGGAGAGGGCTTGGACCGGGCCCCGCAGCCGCGATGACCGGCCCTTCCTGGGCATCGGGACGTGGGTCACTCACCCTCCCTTTCTCCGCTTCCTCCTCGCGTCTCCGCACGGTGGCTACAACGTCCGCCATGTCGGCCTCCCACTCCTCCATGAGGAGCTGCATCTTTACCTGCAGCCGTTGGTAGAGCTGCGCGGTCCGGATCTCCACCCACGCCGCGGTTCCAGGCGCGGGGGGTACGGTGTCGCGGGACGGCATCCACATGATGTCTGTCTCTCTTTCTTCCAGGAACGGGATGTTTGCAGAGTCCTGGCGTCCCTGCTTTTATAGCCGCAGCTACATGAGTCCAGCCGCCATCGCGTCCCCCTTAGCTTTTTCCGGCCCCTCCTCTCTCGGGGCGGGATTTTGGCCTTCGCGCCTCTACTGCTCGAGAAGACGCTCGAGCGGGAACTTTTCGCGCCAAAGATGGCGGCTTCTGAAATTTTCCTGCCGGATACCTCCGGCGGTAACAAGGCGCACCTCTACCAGACGGCAGAGCGTTAAGATCCTGTTCGTGACGCCAAGTTGTCGCGGGCGGGGAGGAGGGTGTCGGCACACTACGCTCACCCCTTCTGCTCGGGTCCGGCAGCTGCTCTGTGGTGGCTCGAGCTGTGGGCCGGATCCCGGGGTTCCTCGAGCGACACTCCTCGCCCGTGAGTGAAAGGGGTTTTGTGGTTGGGTGTGGGGATTGTTATAGTTCGTGACGCCACCCACGGTTGTGGTGATTGCACCACCGCTGCTCTGGGTGGGGATCCCGGGGATGGTGATGGGGAGCAGCCAGGTGTTGTGTTGCCCCTCCGTGGGTAGGGGTTGGTGATCCCGGGGCCCGGTGATGGGTGGAGAGGTGCGGGGCCTGGTGGGCGCAGGGACGCGGGGGCAGCGCTGTGCCTTGCGGCACTGTGGTACTCACTCAGCCTGAGACATGGACACAGTTTGTACGGTAAACCAAACGGCTGGTAGGACGGTCCCACAGACGGCTGCACCTGCACTCCCAGTAGGTGACGGTGATGTCCCTCTTCCTTGCACCTAAGTTTGACTGATGGTAGCGGTGGATTCCCTCCGGTTACCCGCTCCCCGACTGCAATCTGGGCCGGAGGAGCTCTACACTTTGCCCGCAGGCGCTGGCCCTGAGAAACTGGTGCCTTGGCGGTGGCGGTGTCTCTCCGCTTCAGGTTGGGCTGTTGCCGTCAATCGGGACTTGGTTGCTGGGGGATCTACGTCCCCTTCACTGACGGATTCGGCAAATTTGGCGACTCCTAGCCTTGCCGGTGTCCGAGAGGCCCCTGCCCTGGTGCTGACTGTCCTTCGGAACACTGCTCCAGACCACCGGGCACACAGCCAACGGGGTCCTTCCAGGAACTTCCAAACGGTCCCCCTCCAGACAGTCACCGCCGTCGCTGACCTTGCTGTTCTGGCCCTACACAAAGCTGGGCTCTCAGGCTTGCACACTCTCTGCTCTGTCACCACTTCTTGCTTTCCTCCTTTTCCACTTTTCTTTCCTTCACTTTCACTTCTCTGTTGTTTACTCTAGCCCTTCACTGGACTTCACTCTTGCCCTGCCTGGGCTCAACTCCTCTTTACTCAAGCCCTGCCTGGGCTAATCTGCCTGGTACTTCCTGCCTCCAGAGCTGTGATCTCCTTGGTGGGCGGAGCCAACCGCCTGGCCCACCCCCTGGTGTGCATCATCAGACTCCTGGAGGAAGGCAACAAGGATTTTTGGTTCAGCTTAGGTGTGCCTACCTGGGATGTGGGGTGTGGTGGTGTTGTGACCTGTGACCCCTGGCTTGCCCAGGGCGACACATATCTATCTATCTATCTATCCCTCTATCTATCTATCTATCTATCTATCTATCTATCTATCTATCTATCTATCCCTCTATCTATCTATCTATCTATCTATCTATCCCTCTATCTATCTATCTATCTATCTATCCCTCTATCTATCTATCTATCTATCTATCTATCCCTCTATCTATCTATCTATCCCTCTATCTATCTATCTATCTATCTATCTATCCCTCTATCTATCTATCTATCTATCTATCTATCTATCTATCTATCTATCTATCTATCTATCTATCTATCCCTCTATCTATCTATCCCTCTATCTATCTATCTATCTATCTATCTATCTATCTATCTATCTATCTATCTATCTATCTATCTATCTATCTATCTATCTATCTATCCCTCTATCTATCCCTCTATCTATCTATCTATCTATCTATCTATCTATCTATCTATCTATCTATCCATCTATCCCTCTATCTATCTATCTATCTATCTATCTATCTATCTATCTATCTATCTATCTATCTATCTATCCCTCTATCTATCTATCTATCTATCTATCTATCTATCCCTCTATCTATCCCTCTATCTATCTATCTATCTATCTATCTATCTATCTATCTATCTATCCCTCCCTCTATCTATCTATCTATCTATCTATCTATCTATCTATCTATCCCTCTATCTATCTATCTATCCCTCTATCTATCTATCTATCTATCTATCTATCCCTCTATCTATCTATCTATCTATCTATCCATCTATCCCTCTATCTATCTATCTATCTATCTATCTATCTATCTATCTATCCCTCTATCTATCCCTCTATCTATCTATCCCTCTATCTATCTATCCCTCTATCTATCTATCTATCTATCCCTCTATCTATCTATCTATCTATCTATCTATCTATCTATCTATCTATCTATCCCTCTATCTATCTATCTATCTATCCCTCTATCTATCTATCTATCTATCTATCCCTCTATCTATATATCCCTCTATCTATCTATCTATCTATCTATCTATCTATCCCTCTATCTATCTATCTATCTATCTATCTATCTATCGATCTATCCATCTATCCCTCTATCTATCTATATATCCCTCTATCTATCTATCTATCTATCCCTCTATCTATCTATCTATCTATCCCTCTATCCCTCTATCCCTCTATCTATCTATCCCTCTATCTATCCCTCTATCTATCCCTCTATCTATCTATCTATCTATGGTCTGTGTGATTTCATAAGTGGGATTTTCTAAGTGGGCAATCAGAAATATTCCAGAAATGTCCCAGAAGTGACCAGAAGGTGAGCGTTACCTCCTTAACTGTTTGTCACTTGCATTTTTCCCCTACACTTTTTCATATTCCCATATGTAAACCTTAAACTCACCATGTTCACCTATGCCCTCACAGTTTTTGCTCCACTCCTCCTCACTCTCCTTCGCTATCCCCCAACGTCAGCACTCGCCAAACAAATATTCATCTCCCCTTCCCTTTTACCTCCCCACCTGTCCTCATCTGCTGACCTGCTCCTAAATCTCAGGTCTGTCTTAACACGCAGACCATGCCGTGCACTCTCCTTCTCCCACCTGCTCTCTCTTTCTCTACTTCTCCTCACTGCTGGTGACATATCTCCCAATCCTGGACCTCCCCAGATGGGACACTCCTCTCTACCACCCCCCTATCGCTCCACCCTTACTAGTAACTACCGCAACCTCTCCAATATAAAACCCATCCCCCTCTCACCCACTCCACCGCCCACTCTCTCTGGAGCGCTGTGGAATGCCCGTTCGGTCTGTAACAAACTGCACATCATTCACGACCTCTTTACCTCTAGCAATCTATCCTTTCTGGGCATCACTGAAACATGGCTGACACCATCCAACACTGCCTCCCCTGCTGCGCTGTGCTACGGTGGCCTTCACTTCTCCCATACTCCTCGCCCTGGCAATAGACAAGGTGGAGGAGTGGGCCTCCTTCTTTCTAACAACTGCAGCTTTAATCCAATCCCACCCTTACCCTCCCTTGTCCTGCCTTCCTTTGAAGTGCACTCTGTCCGCATCTATTCTCCTTCCAACCTCCAAGTGGCCATCATATACAGACCCCCAGGCCCTACCACTTCCTTTATCGACCAGTTCTCTGCCTGGCTTCTACACTTTCTCTCTGCTGACATTCCCACTATTATCATGGGTGACTTCAACATCCCCACTGACACCCGCCAGTCAGCAGCCTCCAAACTACTCTCCCTTGCTTCATCTTTTGGTCTATCTCAGTGGTCCACCTCTGCCACCCATAAAGATGGACACACATTAGACCTTATCTTCACCCGTCTCTGCTCTCTATCTAACCTCACTACCTCCCCTCTCCCTTTATCTGACCACCATCTATTGACCTTCTCTGCCCTGTCCTCCTCACCTGCCCCTCCTGTCCAGCACGTATCACACCCTCGCAGAAACCTCGCACACGTCAACATACATACCCTTTCTGACTCTATCCTACCACTGTCCTCCATATCTTCAGTGCACGACACAAACAGTGCCACCACTTTCTACAACGCCACTCTCACATCAGCTATTGATTCAGTTGCTCCTCTTGTGCATGGCAGAGTGAGACAAATCAATAGACAACCCTGGCACAACAGCCTCACTAAAAAACTACGGCAAGTGTCTAGGGCTGCAGAGCGGCGCTGGAAGAAAACGCACTCCCAGGAAGACTTCACCACATTCAAAAATGCAATTCACACATTTCGCTTGGCCCTTACCTCGGCTAAACAGGAATACTTCAGAAACCTCATATCCTCTCTAACACACAACCCCAAACAGCTCTTCAATACTTTCAACTCCCTCCTTCGCCCACCACTGCCCCCTCCAACCTCCCTCATTTCCGCAGAAGAATTTGCCACATATTTCAAAGAAAAGATCGACCAAACCAGACAAGTCTTTTCTGCTCAACCACCACAACCCCTTCATATAACAGACCACTGCTCCTCCCCCATAAACTTCCTCTCCACTATCACCGAAGAAGAGCTTGCACATCTTCTCTCAAAAGCGCACCTCACCACCTGCGCACGTGATCCCATCCCAACCCACCTCCTCCCCAACCTCACCACTATCTTAATTCCAGCCTTAACCCATCTCTTCAACCTATCTTTATCAACTGGTACCTTCCCTTCTGCCTTTAAACATGCAACAGTCACACCCATCCTAAAGAAACCTTCCCTCGACCCAACCTCTGCTGCCAGCTATCGCCCCATATCGCTACTCCCATTCGCCTCAAAACTCCTGGAACAGCACGTCCATGCTGAACTTTCCTCCCACCTCTCCTCTAACTCTCACTTTGACAACCTACAGTCCGGCTTCCGTCCACATCATTCCACTGAAACTGCCCTGACAAAAATCACAAATGACTTAATTACTGCCAAAGCTAACAACCACTTCTCTGTACTCCTACTTCTAGACCTATCCTCAGCTTTTGACACTGTTGACCACTCCCTCCTACTACAGATCCTCTCTTCCCTTGGTGTCAGAGACCTCGCCCTCTCTTGGATCTCTTCATACCTCTCCAACCGCACTTTTACTGTCTCCCACTCCCACACAACCTCTTCATCCCGTCCTCTCTCTGTTGGCGTCCCTCAAGGCTCTGTCCTGGGACCATTACTTTTTTCTATCTATACATTTGGCCTGGGACAACTCATAAAGTCCCATGGCTTCCAGTACCACCTATATGCCGATGACACTCAGATCTACCTCTCTGGTCCAGATGTCACTTCTCTGCTGTCCAGAATCCCAGAGTGCCTATCTGCTATATCTTCCTTCTTCTCCTCTCGCTTCCTAAAGCTCAATGTGGCCAAAACTGAGCTGATCATCTTTCCTCCATCTCCCCTACACTCTCTACCTGATCTATCTATTACAATAAATAACATCACGCTCTCCCCAGCATCCAAAGTTCGGTGCCTCGGAGTGACCTTTGACTCTGCCTTGTCCTTCATACCACACATTCAATCCCTCACCACCTCCTGTCGTCTTCAACTCAAAAATATTTCCAGAATCCGTCCCTTCATCAATTCTCAATCCACAAAAATGCTAGTGCATGCTCTCATAATCTCCCGCCTCGACTACTGCAACATCCTCCTATGTGGTCTCCCTGCTAACACGCTCGCCCCTCTCCAGTCCATCCTTAATGCTGCTGCCCGACTGATCCACCTCTCGCCTCACTACCACCCCGCTTCTCCTCTCTGCATGTCCCTTCACTGGCTCCCAATCTTCCATCGTATCCAATTCAAACTACTAATACTGACTTACAAAGCCATCCACAAATTGTCTCCTCCATATATCTCTGAACTAATCTCTCGCTACACTCCAAAACGTAATCTCCGGTCCTCCCAAGATCTCCTTCTCTCCTCCTCTCTCATTCGCTCCTCATGCAACCGTCTCCAAGACTTCTCCCGAACATCCCCAGTCTTCTGGAACTCACTGCCTCAACACGTCAGATTATCTACTACACTTGCAAACTTCAAACGGAACCTAAAGACTCATCTGTTCAGAAATGCCTATAACCTTGAATGACCTCACTGCCCCACCACCGTGCGGAGCTGCCGCCCCACCACCGTGCGGAGCTGCCGCCCCACCACCGTGCGGAGCTGCCGCCCCACCACCGTGCGGAGCTGCCGCCCCACCACCGTGCGGAGCTGCCGCCCCACCACCGTGCGGAGCTGCCGCCCCACCTACACCCCACCTACTGTCTCCTCCCCATAATCCTATAGAATGTAAGCCCGCAAGGGCAGGGCCCTCTTCCCTCTGTACTAGTCTGTCTACTGTAACTTGTACATGTATTTTGTATGTAACCCCCTTCTCATGTACAGCACCATGGAATCAATGGTGCTCTATAAATAAATAATAATAATAATAATAATAAAATCTATCTATCTATCCCTCTATCTATCTATCTATCTATCTATCTATCCCTCTATCTATCTATCTATCTATCTATCTATCTATCTATCTATCTATCCCTCTATCTATCTATCTATCTATCCCTCTATCTATCTATCTATCTATCTATCTATCTATCTATCTATCTATCCCTCTATCTATCTATCTCACTATACAGCATTCCCCTGGTTCTTTCATTCTTTGTTTCTTTCTTCCTTCCTTTCTTTATAACCCTTTTATGCTGATTTATCGCCTTCGCTCTCGTTGCGGAGCTTTTATAGGGAATTAGCTCAGTATAATTCCATATTAATACCGTCTGAGGAATGTTATCAGTGATAGAAGCAATTTTATTATTTGTTACTAAAATAAGAGTCTTCGGCGGTGATGTGTGCGTGTAGGTGGTCAGGGGGACCCCACACAGAGACCCCGGGGAAACAAGCAGTCGGTGTCAGACTTGGAGTGGTATTTGGACGCCGCATACTTGGAAGACTTGGGAGCGACTTCTTGGAAGATATTTGTCTAATGGAATAGAAAACCGGCATTAGAACAAATTTTCTGCTCATCACGAAAACTTGGAACCATCGGTGCTTAATATTCAGCAAAGTCTGAGGCAACAGAGACCAATGGCTGGAGGTGTCCCAGTAATATAGATGGGATATTCCACTGTAACAGGCAGAGCGCCAGGCTTTGATAGTGGCTGTTTCTGGTATTGCAGCTCACTCCCATTCAAATGTATAGGAATAACTGCAATTCCAAGAACAGCCACTATCAAAAGAGGAGCGCTGTGTATGGCAAACAATAAAAAGAGCAGAATGCTCACTGATAGACCACTAGACCAGCAGGGATGCGGACCAAAATCCCTTTCTCTTCTACACCCCCAGGTATGATTATCCTTTCCACCACACTAGGCCACCTTGGATGTGGACAAAAATGCCTTTCTCCTCTACACCACCAGGTATGATTATCCTTTTCACCACACTAGACCACCAGGGATGTGGACAAAAATCTCTTTCTGGTCTACAGCACCAGGTATGATTATCCTTTCCACCACACTAGACCACCAGGGATGTGGACAAAAATCCCTTTCTCCTCTACACCTCCAGATATGATTATCCTTTTCACGATGTGAAGCCCCGCAGGTGTTGTGTCGGTGCATTACCTTCAGGGACTCCACGTGGATGGAACAGTCTGGTCACAGATAGGGAACCTTCTTTTAGGATTGTTGTGACGCCACTCTCGGTATTGCGGTCAGGGTGACCGCCACTGCAGATTAAGGGATGCCTGGGGCTGATGGCGGGTGCAGTCAGTTGTAGTGGCCTCCCGAGAGTGAGGCAAGCCCCAGGGCCCTGTGTAGGTGTGTGGAACCAGAAGGCGCAGAATGACTCAGGGACAGTCCAACCAGTCTTTCAGGGATTTTACTCACTAACCCGGGCGTAGCTGTTATGAACCAGGCTGGAACCAGGCGTCCTTCAGGCTGACTTGTGAGGGTGGCTACTGACTCGCCTTCTCTAGCCCTTCTGTTTGTGATGACCCCGACTTGCAGCCCCTACGGGGGTCACCCAGGGAAGTTGCTGCTGCCCTCGTTTCGGCCCGTTTGCTTGTAGCCTGGACCAGGTCACTCCGGCTGATTGCCTCCTGTGACCTATGGGCCCTCTCTTTGCTACGTGGCTGCGGACTCTGTGGTGTTGTCTTGGGGGTCTGAAGTGCCCCCTCAGGCAGGTTGACAGAAGAAAGGTGAATCTATCTCTGCACCGGGACCTGTTACCCTTTGCGGGCCTGGTACCTCCCTGGCAGTCCCCTTACTCTGCCACCCGTTTGCTCTCTCTCTTTAGCCTTGGGTGGATTTCGAGTGGCACTTCTAGGTGACCGATCTCCCCCGTCAGTAGTCACTGCGCGGACGCTGTTAGACTGCAACAGCCCCAGGGTCTGCTCCATGAGACTGCTGTCCCTGAGCTGCGCACTAAACCGGCTCACTCGTGGGTTCTGCACGTCCGCTCTGTCTGAGCTCCACTTCCAGACTCCTCTCTCCTCAACACTTTGCTCCAGACTCCTGTTCCTCCTTCTTCCTCTTTCCCCACTGTCCTGCCTACGCCACCTAGCAACCAGGCTCTCCACCACACCCCTTGAGTGGACATGGAGGCCGCGCCACCCTCCTGGAACTCTCAGGAGTCCTCCCAAAGGTACATGTGTGACACCTGACTACTATGCGCCTGTGTAGTCACACCTCGGTCAGCCTTCTGGATTACCTGTATTGCACTGCCCCCAGCATGGCCGCAGCACTCAGTGGTGCCTGACCAGGTCAGGGGCGCCACAACCACACTAGACCACCAGGGATGTGGACAAAAATCTCTTTCTGCTCTATACCACAAGTGACGTTAATGTTATTTTTTTTACTGCTTAAGACCACCAAGGATGATGACATTCTTTATTGACCTAGACCACCAAAAATGTTCACATCACCTCTAAAGGGTGCTTTACACGCTGCAACATCGCTAGCGATGTCGAGCGCGATAGCACCGCCCCCGTCGTATGGGCGATATTTTGTGATCGCTGCCGTTGTGAACATTATCGCTACGGCAGCGTCACACGCACATACCTGGTCAGCGACATCGCTGTGACCGCCGAACAATTCCTCCCTCAAGGGGGAGGTGCGTGCGGCATCACAGCAACGTCACTAAGCGGTCGGCCAATAGAAGCGGAGGGGCGGAGATGAGCGGCCGGAACATGCCGCCCACCTCCTTCCTCATTGAGGGTGGACGCAGGTAGGAGATGTTCCTCGCTCCTGCGGCGTCACATATAGCGATGTATGCTGCCGCAGGAACGACGAACAACATCGTACACGCAGCAGCGATAATAAGGAAAGGAACGACGTGTCAAGGATCACCGTTTTTGAACGATTTTGCGATCGTTGATCGTCGCTCCTTGGTGTCACAAGCTGCGATGTCGCTACCGGCGGCAGATGTGCATCACTAATGACGTGACCCCGACGATATATCGGTAGCGATGTCGCAACGTGTAAAGCACCCTTTAGAGAGACAGTGATGTTGAAATGTACCCCCTTTGTATTACAAACAACCAGGCATGGTGACATTACTTCCCTAATGTCTTATCCCACCAAGAATATTTGCATTTACCTCTTCATAACCCTGTGCCACAAATATTTTAGCTTTTATACTTTCAGTACACTAGACCACCAGGGATGTTGACATGAAATCCTTACCACCCTATACCAACAGACCATCATGCATGTTGATCTCAAAAGGCACCGTTACACGGGACGATATATCGTGCGATCGCAAAAGTGATCGCACCCGCCCCCGTCGATTGTGCGTCACGGGCAATTAGTTGTCCGTGGCGCTCAAAGTCGGTAACACCCGGCACACGGACTTACCTCCCGGACAACCTCGCTGTGGGCGGCGAACATCCTCTTCCTGAAGGGGGAGGGACGTTCGGTCGGCGGCCGGCCAATAGACGCGGAGGGGTGGAGATGAGCGGGACGTAACATCCCGCCCACCTCCTTCCTTCCGCATAGCTGGCGGGGCGCAGGTAAGCTGTGTTCGTCGTTCCCGGGGTGTCACACGGAGCGATGTGTGTTGCCATGGGAACGATGAACAACCGCAGCACAGAAGGAGGGCCGACATTATGAAAATGAACGCCGTGTCAACGAGCAACGATAAGGTGAGTATTTTTGCTCGTTCACAGTTGTTCGGTGGTGTCAGACGCTACGATATCTCTAACGATGCCGGATGTGCGTCACAAACTCCGTGACCCCGCCGACATATCGCCCGATATATCGTCCCATGTAACGGGGCCTTAAATCTTTTCTGACCAAGATCACCAGGGATGTTAACATTAAATCATTATTGTTCCAAACCAACAGGAATATTAATAGTAAATCCTGACTGCCCTAGACCACCAGGGATGTTGACATAAAATCCTTCCTACCCTAGACCACCGGGAATGTTGACATGAAATCCTTCCTACCCTAGACCACCGGGGATGTTGACATAAAATCCTTCCTACCCTAGACCGCCGGGGATGTTGACATAAAATCCTTCCTACCCTAGACCACCGGGGATGTTGACATGAAATCCTTCCTACCCTAGACCACCGGGGATGTTGACATAAAATCCTTCCTACCCTAGACCACCGGGGATGTTGACATGAAATCCTTCCTACCCTAGACCGCCGGGGATGTTGACATAAAATCCTTCCTACCCTAGACCGCCGGGGATGCTGACATAAAATCCTTCCTACCCTAGACCACCTGGGATGTTGACATAAAATCCTTCCTACCCTAGACCACCAGGGATGTTGACATAAAATCCTTCCTACCCTAGACCACTGGGGATGTTGATATGAAATCTTTAGTGTCCTAGACCAACAGGAATGTTAACAATAAATCCTTACTGCCCTAGACCACCAGGGATGTTGACATAAAATCCTTATTACACTAGATCACCAGAATGTTGACATACAATCCTTTGTACCCTAGGCCACCAGGTTTGTTGACATTACATCTTTATTCCACTAGACCACCAGGGATGTTGACATAAAATCCATTCTGCCATAATTCACCAGAATATTAACCAAAAATCCTTCCTGCCATAGACTTCCATGATGTTGTCATTATATTCTAAAGGGGGCTTTACACGCTGCGACATCGCTAACGATATATCGTCGGGGTCACGTCGTTAGTGACGCACATCCGACGCCGTTAGCGACATCGCAGCGTGTGACACCAAGGAGCGACGATCAACGATCGCAAAAACGTCAAAAATCGTTGATCGTTGACATGTCACTCCTTTTCATAATATCGTTGGTGGTGCATGCCGCTGGTGGTTCGTTGTTCCTGCGGCGTCACACATCGCTGTGTGTGACACCGCAAGAACGACGAACATCTCCTTACCTGCGTCCACCGGCAATGCGGAAGGAAGGAGGTGGGCGGCATGTTCCGGCCACTCATCTCCGCCCTTCCTCTGCTATTGGACGGCCGCTTAGTGACGTCGCGGTGACGCCGCATGCACCTCCCCCTTGAGGGAGGGATTGTTTGACGGTCACAGCGAAGTCACTGATAAGGTATGTGCATGTGAAGCTGCTGTAGCGTTAATGTTCACTACGGCAGCGAGCACCAAATGTCGCACGAACGACGGGGGCGGGTGCAATCGCTAGCGATGTCGCATCGTGTAAAGCACCCTTTACTGCCTTAATTCGCCAGAATGTTGACATAAAGTCCTTCCTACCCTAGACCACCAGGAGTGTAAAAATTACATTTTTTTTTTTGCCCTAGACCACAAGGATATTGATATTAAATCTTTACAGCCCTAGACAATCAGGAATGCTGACATTAATTTCTTACTGCCCAAGGCCACCAGGGATATTAAATCCCAAGGTAAACATGTATACTGACATTAACCACTTGTTAACCTTTTCCTGCTTTCACCATAATAAATAAAATATAAAATAAAAGGTGTAGTAATAAAACATACAGTATAGCATCATTATTAGCGGTAGTAGTTATAATAGTTGAGCTTCAGTTTTTGAAAAATGAAAAAAAAGTAATAAAAAAAGAGATTAAATAAATATATATATATTTATATATATATATATATATATATATATATATATATATAATATATATATCTTGGCTCATTTAATTGTTCATTACTTAAGGTATGAGAAACCCATCAGGCGACACAATAAGGTGTTTTGTGATTCTATGACGGATTTAAAGGTTATCCGGTCTGAGACACTCATGAAGTTCTCTGGAAAAAGTCTGTGAACCGCCCATTTTTACCTTCGGGGGGAAAAAAAACCTTCAAATGATCTTATATCATTCGATCTTTGAGATGTTTGCGGTATGAGATAAGTATTGAAAAATATTGCTTTGGAGGAGACAGGAGACGTTGAATATTTTCTGGCATATCTGTATAAATTCCTGTGATATTCCTTTTACCGGTGTTTGAGCATGATATAGAAATGGAAAAGTATTAGATAAAAACAGTCCTGAGTTTGCTGAGACAATCCTCTTGCATGCAAAAAGGCTCTAAACCCAAAACCTCACCCAAAAGTGTTTCTGGGCATTCTATAATCTGTGGCTGCTCCTCGGGGGTGGGGCTTAAATGTCAGTTTTATTATTTATATTTTTGAAAGAATGTAAGATAACAACAATTCTGACAAGCATTTACTTATCATTAAAGCCCTAAATGAAAAAGGATCCAGACTACTTCCCTCATTAACAATATCTTAGATCAAAGACATTCTGTGGGTGTTCCTAGGGGGTGAAACTTAAATTTCAGTTTTATTATTTACATTTTTGAAAGAATATAAGATAACAACAATTCAGTCAAACATTTACTTATGATTACAGCCCTAAATGAAAAAGGATCCAGAATACCTATCACATGAACAGCATCTTAGACCAAAGACATTTTGTGGGTGTTCCTAGGGGGTGGGGCTTAAATGTCATCTTTATTAAATATATTTTTTTAAAAAATGGATCATAAGAACAACTCTCATTCATAACAGTTACTCATCATTACAGTCCTGATAAATGATTCAAAATGCTTCTCTTGGAAATACATCTTAGACCAAAGACATTCTGTGGATTTGCTTGGGGGTGGGGCTTAAATGTCAGTTTTATTATTTACATTTTATAAAGAATGGAAAATAACAACTCTCAGTCATACAGTTACTCATGATTATGGCCCTAACTAAAAAAGGATCCAGTGTGCTTCTCTTGTGAACAGCATCTTAGATCAAAGACATTCTGTGCGTGTTCCTCGGGGGTGGTGCTTAAATGTAAAATTTATTATTTACATTTTTTACATTTACATTTTTGAAAGAATGGAAGAAGACAACAACTCTCAATCAAAACAGAAAACAAAAAAGATTATAATTAAGAACCAAAAAAGGTATATTATGGTTTAAAATGTATTTAAAGAAATCCATTTAAAGGAGTAAATCCGATAAAAGAGGAATCCAAAAGTATATTAGAACATATGAAAATACACAATATCATTCCAGTAATTAAAGCCTGTAGGGAAATGTGCATTGAGTTGCAGGATAGAGTATGATTTTTTTGTGAACTACATCTTTGACCAAAGACTTTCTGTAGGTGCTCCTAGGGGGTGGGGCTTAAATGTTAGTTTTATTATTCACATCTTTGAAAGAATGGAAGATAACAATTGTCAGTCATACAGTCATGATTACAACCCTAAATGAAAAAGTATCCAGTATGCTTCTTTTAAGAAGAGCATCTTAGTCCAAAGATGTTCCTAGGGGGTGGGGCTTAAATGTCAATTTTAGTATTTACATCTTTGACCAAAGACATTCTGCAGGTGCTCCTAGGGGGTGGGGCTTAAATGTCAATTTTATTATTTACGTCTTTGATAGAATGGAAGATAACAACTATCAGTCATACAGTTAATCATGATTACAGCCCTAACTTAAATAGTATCAGTATGCCTCTTTCAAGAAGAGCATCTTAGTCCAAAGAGGTTCTTAGTGGGTGGGACTTAAATGTCAATTTTATTATTTACCTTTTTGTAAGAATGGAAGATAACAACTGTAAGGCATACAGTTAATCATGATTACAGCCCTAAATGAAAAAGTATCCAGTATGCTTCTTTTAAGAAGAGCATCTTAGTCCAAAGACGTTCCTAGGGGGTGGGGCTTAAATGTCAGTTTTATTAATTACATTTTGGAAAGAATGGAAGGTCACAACAACTCTCATTCAAATCAGCTACTCATCATTACAGCCCTAACTGAAAAAATATGCTTCACTCGTGAACAGCATGTTTGTCCAACATCATTCTCTGGGTAATCCTAGGGGGTGGGGCTTAAATGTAAATTTTATTGTATACGTTTTTGTAAGAATGGAAGATAACGACTGTCAGTCATACAGTTAATCATGATTACAGCCCTGACTGAAAAAGTATCCAGCATGCGTCTTTCAAGAAGAGCATCTTAGTCCAAAGATGTTCCTAGGGGGTGGGGCTTAAATGTCAATTCTACTATTTCCATTTTGTAAGAAGGGAAGATAACAACTGTCAGTCATACAGTTAATCATGATGAAAGCCCTAAATGAAAAAGTTTCCAGTATGCGTCTTTCAAGAAGAGAATCTTAGTCCAAAGACGTTCCTAGGGGGTGGGGCTTACATTTCAGTTTTATTATTTACATTTTGAAAGAATGGATGTGAACAACAACTCTCATTCAAAACAGTTACTCATTATTATAGCCCTAAGTGATAAAAGATCCAGTGTGTTTCTCTCAGAAAAGCATCTTAGACCAAAGACATTCTACGGGAGTTCCTAGGGGGTGGAGCTTAAATACCAGTTTTAATAATTACATTTTGGAAATAATGGAAGGTCACAACAACTCTCATTCAAATCCGTTACTCATCATTACAGCCCTAACTGAAAAAGTATGCTTCACTCGTGAACAGCATGTTAGTCCAACATCATTCTCTGAGTGATCCTAGGGGGTGGGGCTTAAATGTCAATTTTATTGTTTACGTTTTTGACAAAATGGACAATAACAACAACACATTCAAAACAGTTACTCATCATTACAGCCCTAACTGATATAGGAGACAGAATGCTTATCTTATCTTAGGCCAAAGATTGACTGCAGGAGTTCCTAGGGGGCAGGGCTTAAATGTCAATTTCATTATTTAAAGTTTGGAAATAAATGGATGATAACAGTTCTCAGGCAAAACAGTTACTCATTATTACCTAACTAAACATTTTTGGTAAGCATAGAACCATAGTTATTTTTTTAGTATTGAATGACATAACTCCTAACCAGTAACATGTCTCCTATGGACTCCTATGGGTCACGGTGTACCTCTCCATGTTTGTGATTTTATTTCACAAAGAGCTTTGTTTGTCAGATTCCCCAGTATTCAACATTAAAAAAATGCTTGGACCCTGTCTTATGGATATTCACGACTTATCTGTATAGCAGTGCCTTATTGAGGCACCATATAGTAGCTGGCAGGCAGAAGTCTCATCAGTCCGATCTTTTCGCACGTTGTTATAGGGCAGTAGGAGCTGAGAAGATTGATATATAGGTTTATGGGAAAAGATTAAGTGTAACTTTGTATTTCATACATTAAAATCCCTGCTCTTTTTATGCGTAGTAGTCCAGTGGGCGGTCCTACTTTGTGATTGACAGCGGGCGGTTCTACTTAGTGATTGAATAGACCATAAAAAAGGAGGTTTTAATATATAAAATACAAGTTATACTTCATCTTTTTCCAGAAAGCTATATATCAATCTTTTCAGCAGCTCGAGCTCTACAACATAGGGCTGACAAATCAGACATCATAGTCGTCACGGAAAGCTCCCTTTAAGTCACAAATTAGCCAAGGGGGAGGAGCCAGCAAATTTTTGAAAGCAGTGTTGATATAAATGGGTAATATTGACACTTTAATTTTCGATTCTGGGTGGAATAACCTTTACAAACCAATTTTAGAAACAATTTATTCTTCATAGAGAATTAAGCCAACCGCATCCCTATTTTTAGCCGACTCATATTCGTTCTCTCCATTCTGGGTCATAAAATGAAGTGTATTTTCCGGGAAAAGATTGAATTTTTATTTTTTTTATAAATGAAAACCACTCAGCAGCTGAACGCCAGAGACAACAAGCGAACAATAAATCCCGGATCATTGAGTGGAAATGTCTCTCGGCCTCCTCAGATGTAATCTTCCAGCATTTCTCCTGAGGATTTCATCCACAGAATATTCGACCACGTCAGTACGAGCCGGGGAAACCACTCATTAAGGATGATTGCTACTTCAAGACTCGTCCGCCTTCCCTTAGGCGAGAACCTGCGTGCTGAAGGATTCAAGAAAGCACATGCCACAGGAATGCCACACGTCTCCAGGGCAAATACTTTTTTATGCTCTGGTGTTTCAAGGGGAAGCTCATTACTATAAGTGAATTTAAGGGCAATTTTCTGAATGTCGCATTGAAGTCTCATGTTTGTTTTCTTTCCTCTTTTTTATAAATAAAATGCGTAAATTACGGAACAATTGTAAAATTCCTCTGAAGAATAATCCTCTAATTACTTTCAAGATGTAACTGAAGGCGGGAGGTCTGATTGGTCGTCAGGATAAATGGGGGGGATTGCAGGCACTAAGGGTATCATGTGTTAGGATAAGATTATATGTGTTGTTATGACATGAACAAGATGATAGATGGATAGATAGATAGATAGATAGATAGATAGAGGGATAGATAGATAGAGGGATAGATAGATAGAGGGATAGATAGATAGAGGGATAGATAGATAGATGGATAGATAGATAGAGGGATAGATAGAGGGATAGATAGATAGATAGATAGAGGGATAGATAGATAGATAGAGGGATAGATAGATAGATAGATAGATAGAGGGATAGATAGATAGATAGATAGATAGATAGATAGATAGATAGATAGATAGATAGATAGATAGAGGGATAGATAGATAGATAGAGGGATAGATAGAGGGATAGATAGAGGGATAGATAGATAGATAGAGGGATAGATAGATAGATAGATAGATAGATAGATAGATAGATAGAGGGATAGATAGATAGATAGATAGAGGGATAGATAGAGGGATAGATAGATAGATAAATAAATGGATAGATAGATAAATGGATAGATAGATAGATAGATAGATAGATAGATAGATAGATAGATAGATAGATAGATAGATAGATAGATAGAGGGATAGATAGATAGATAGATAGATAGATAGAGGGATAGATAGATAGATAGATAGATAGATAGATAGAGGGATAGATAGAGGGATAGATAGATAGATAGATAGAGGGATAGATAGAGGGATAGATAGAGGGATAGATAGATAGAGCGATAGATAGATAGATAGATCAATAGATAGAGGGATAGATAGATAGATAGATAGAGGGATAGATAGATAGATAGAGGGATAGATAGAGGGATAGATAGATAGATAGATAGATAGATAGATCAATAGATAGAGGGATAGATAGATAGATAGATAGAGGGATAGATAGATAGAGGGATAGATAGATAGATAGATAGAGGGATAGATAGATAGATAGATCAATAGATAGAGGGATAGATAGATAGATAGATATATAGATAGATAGATAGATAGAGGGATAGATAGATAGAGGGATAGATAGATAGATAGAGGGATAGATAGATAGATAGAGGGATAGATAGATAGATGATAGATAGATGGATAGATAGATGGATAGATAGATATAGATAGATAGATAGATAGATGGATAGATAGATAGATATAGATAGAGTGATAGACATATAGATATAGATAGATAGAGGGATAGATAGAGTGAGGAATATAAGTATTTGATCCTCTCGTGATTTTGCAAGTTTTCCCTCTACTAAGAATGAAGAGATCTGTAATTTGTATCTTAGGTAACTTTAAGGGGTACTTTGCACACTACAAGTGAAAGTGACGCACATCCGGCATCGCATGCGACATCGTAGTGTGTAAAGCCTAGATGATACGATTAACAAGCGCAAAAGCGTCGTAATCGTATCATCGGTGCAGCGTCGGCGTAATCCATAATTACGCTGACGCGACGCTCCGATGTTGTTCCTTGCTCCTGCGGCAGCACACATTGCTGTGTGTGAAGCCGCAGGAGCGAGGAACATCTCCTACCGGTGTCACCGCGGCTTCCGTAGGATATGCGGAAGGAAGGAGGTGGGCGAGATGTTTACATCCCGCTCATCTCCGCCCCTCTGCTCCTATTGGCCGCCTGCCGTGTGACGTCGCAGTGACGCCGTACGACCCGCCCCCTTAATAAGGAGGCGGTTCGCCGGCCAGAGCGACGTCCCAGGACAGGTGAGTCCATGTGGAGCTGCCGTAGCGATAATGTTCGCTACGGCAGCTATCACAAGGATATCACAGCTGCGACGGGGGCGGGGACTATCGCGTGCGACATCGCAGCATTGGCTTGAGATGTCGCAACGTGCAAAGCCCGCCTAACTGTGACAGACAGAATTAGCACCAAAATCCAGAAAATCCAATTGTATAATTTTTAAATAATTAATTTTCATTTTATTGCATAAAATAAGTATTTGATCACCGAGCAACCAGTAAGAATTCTGCTCTCACAGACCTGTTATTATTTCTCTTACTCTGCACTCATTACCTGTATTAATTGCTCCTGTTTTAACTCGTTACCTGTATAAGAGACACCGGTCGACAGACTCAATCACACTCCAACCTCTCCACCATGGCCAAGACCAAATAAAGACACCAGGGGTAAAATTGTAAACTTGCACAGGGCTAAGATGAGCTTCAGGACAATAGGCAAGCAGCTTGGTGAGAAGGCAACAACTTTTGGTGCAATTATTAGAAAATGGAAGAAACACAAGATGACTGTTAATCTTACTTACTGAATCTGGGGCAACATCTCGCCTCATGGTAAGGATGATTCTGAGAAAGGTCAGGAACCAGCCCAGAACTGCACAGGAGGACCTGGTAAATGACCCGAAGAGAGCTTGGACCACAGTCTCAAAGATTACCATTAGTAACACACTAAGCCATCATGGATTAAAATCATGCAAGGCCCGCAAGGTTCCCCTGCTCATGCCAACCCATGTCCAGGCCTGTTTGATGTTCGTCAATGACCATCTGGAGGATCCAGAAGAAGCATGGGAGAAGGTAATGTGGTTAGATGAGACTAAAATAGAGCTTTTTGGTATAAACTCCACTCACTATGCTTGGAGAAAGAACAAGGATAAGTACAACCCCAGGAACACCATCCAAACCGTGAAGCATGGGGGTGGAAACATCATACTTTGGAGGTGGTCTTCTAAAAAGCGCCCAGGACGACTGCACCATATTGAAGGGAGGATGGATGGGGTCTTGTATCGCGAGATTTTGGCCAACAACTTCCTTCCCACAGTAAGAGCATAAAAGATGGATTGTGGCTGGGTCTTCCATCATGACAATGACCTGAAACACACAGCGAAGGCAGCAAAGGCGTGGCTCCATACGAAGCATTTCAAGGTCCTGGAGTGACCTAGCCAGTCTCCAGACCTGAACCCAATAGAAAATCTTTGGAGGGAGCTGAAACTCATTGTTGCTCAGTGACAGCCCAGGAACATAAAAGATCTGGAGAAGATCTGTACGGAGGAGTGACCTGAAAGATCTAGAGAAGATCTGTAGGGAAGAGTGATCTAAAAGATCTTGAGAATTTCTGCATGGAGGAGTGACATGAAAGATCTGGAGAAGATCTGTATGGAGGGGTGACCTGAAAGATCTTGAGAAGATCTATATGGAGGAGTGACCTGAAAGATCTGGAGAAGATCTGTATGGAAGAGTGACCTGAAAGATCTTGAGCAGAGCTATATGGAGAAGTGACCTGAAAGATCTGGAGAAGATCTGTATGGAGGGGTGACCTGAAAGATCCTGAGAAGATCTATATGGAGGAGTGACCTGAAAGATGTGGAGAAGATCTGTATAAAGGAATAATCTGAAAGATCTTGAGAAGATCTGTCTGTATGGAAGAGTGACCGGAAAGATCTGGAGAAGATCTGTATGGAGGAGGGACCTGAAAGATCTTGAGAAGATCTGTATGGAAGAGTGACCTGAAAGATCTGGAGAAGACCTGTATGGAAGAGTGACCTGAAAGATCTTGAGAATTTCTGTATGGAGGAGTGACCTGAAAGATCTGGAGAAGATCTGTATGGAGGAGTGACCTGAAAGATCTTGAGAATTTCTGTATGGAGGAGTGACCTGAAAAATCTGGAGAAGATCTGTATGGAAGAGTGACCTGAAAGATCTTGAGCAGAGCTATATGGAGGAGTGACCTGAAAGATCTGGAGAAGATCTGTATGGAGGAGTGACCTGAAAGATCTGGAGAAGATCTGTATGAAGGAGTGATCTGAAAGATCTGGAGAAGAACAATAAAAAGGAAATGTAGATGGTAATAACCCTCAGAACTATCCACGATGGAGCAATGGGAGCTACAATAAAGGTTTATTAGACTTACTAAAATAAGCAACATAACATAGTAAATATCGGTAGCCTCCTCACCCTCTTCTAGCTCTTTGTAAATGACTCTCTTCACATGACACATCCTTATTTGCCTAGTTACATCACATAAATAGTATTAAAAAGCAGAGCTACAAAACACATTTGGACTAAAGAGAAATCCACAAGTCGGCCAACAAATCTCTTTAATCAAAAAGAAAAAAAATCCTAAATATTTTCATTATTTGCAGAGATTTTCGTTTAATGGAAACATGCTTTCAAAATTGCAAACATGCCCAAAAACTAATAAAAACACACAAGTAATGAAAAGGGAACCCACCCTTAAAAAAATGTAAACCATGCAATAAAAGCACAGCGGGGGGAAGAATTAGTCTGAAAGGGAACAATACGAGGAACGACTTAACAATCACGAAACGCCAACATAAAATAGGACAAAAGTAGCAAAAGGAACAACATCAAAGAGGGTAATAGAGTCAGTTAGTGCATAGTTATTACAAAATGGAAACTAATTTAGCGAAACTTTGGGGGATACACTTTTTGTTGTGGGCTATACAGAAACTTTTGGTTGTAGTAATATGGGTAATGATGAGCGGACTCGTGCTAAAAAAAAAAAGTCGGAATCGGGAACCGAACTTGACCTGAACTTAACCCCAGATGACGAACCCCATACAAGTCAATGGGGATGAGAAGGTCTGTGCTGTAAAATCACTGAAGCTTCTGGATGTAGTAGACACTGGATCGTCATGGGACGTTGTGTGGATTGCGTAGGACCTGTAGGGTGATTTGGTAATTAATAAAGACGTGAAAAAGGGTGTGTCTGTGTTTTTATTTAAAAAAAAAAAAAGAATTTATTGTTTTTTTGTGTTTATTTCTTTTGACTTACAGGTTAGTAATGGGGATGTCTCATATACCCCTACCCATTACTAATCCAGGGCTTGATGACAGCTGTGATTTTTGCCAAATCACAGCTGTCATTAACACCTCATATTACCCTAAGTGCCACCACACCAGGGCAATTGGGATGAGCCTTTTAAAACGTCATACTTGTCGCATCTAATGGATGCAAAAATTCCGGGTGACTGCTGGCTACTATTTTTAGGCTGGGGAGGGCCCAATAACCATGGGCTTGGCTAGCATGAGAATACCAGCCCCCAGCTGTCAGCTTCTTGGCTTGGTATCAAAACTGGGTGGGAACCTGACATGATTTTTAAAAATTTTTTATTTAAAGAAACCCTCTTTTTTGATACACAGCCAAAATTACACAATTACACAGCTGAGGTCTGCAGCCTGTAGCAGTATGCTTTATCTACGCTGGGTATATATATATATATATATATATATATATATATATATATATATATTTATATATTTATATTTAGATATTTGTCTATATTTACATATATTACCTCAATTACCACCGCACCAGGGCAATCGGAATAAGTGGGGTAACGCGCCAGAATTGGCACATCTTATGGATAGGCCCCTGTGGAGAGACTGCAACCTTGTATTTTTAGGCTAGGAGGGGCCAATATCCATGGCTCTTCACAATCAGAAAAAAATAGCCCCCACCTGTCAGCGTTACCGTGTCTGGTTATCAAAAATGTCATTTTTTTAAATCATGGGATTCCCTCTATTTTTGATAAGCAGCCACGGTAAAGCTGACCGCTGGGGGCTGCAGCCTCTAGCTACTGCTTTACCCCTGCTGGTTATCAAGCATAGGGTGGTAGCTCACATCATTTTTTTGACAGTGGTGTGCTGGCTAATCACAGCCATGCCAATACTTGATATGGCTGTGATGGGGCAAGAAGTGCCTGGAATGGCTTGCTGATTGGCTGCTCTGCAGCCTTTCAACAAGCTTTATTTGGATAATGAACAAACAGTAAAAAGTCCATATTCGGGTTCACAAGCTATTCAATATTCAATAAGAACCTAGAACTTTACAGTTCATTCATCCGTACATGTGGTAGATTACCACATCTACAGGATCCAAAAGGTTTCTCTATAGAAAGCAAGGGTGAAGATGTCCCGTCATCCAACTTTCCCACAATGCCTACCATTCTTTTGTATAATTCATACCCCCATCACCTTGAGTTACTCCGCTTCCCCTCTCATCTCTTAACGAGAGATAACAGTGAAGGAGGGAAGTAATGATAAGAAATTGGGACTAAAATAAAGTAGAATAAATTATAAAGTATAGGACAAAAAAAGAGGCAGGAAAGGAACAGAGGAAAGAGAGGGAAGCTGAAAGGGAGAAGAGGATAATGAGGGGGTGGAGGGGATGAGCGTGAGGGGAAAAGTGCAGGAAAAGAAGAAAGTAAAGGCTACTTTACACACTGCGATATCGGTCCCGATATCGCTAGTGTGGGTACCCGCCCCCATCTGTTGCGCGACACGGGCAAATCGCTGCCCGTGTCGCACAACAGCCGTCACACATACTTACCTGTCCGGCGACGTCGCTGTGACCGGCGAACCGCCTCCTTTCTAAGGGGGCGGTCCGTGCGGCGTCACAGCGACGTCACTGAAGCGTCGCTGAACCGCCGCCCAATAGCAGCGGAGGGGCGGAGATGAGCGGGACGTAACATCCCGCCCACCTCCTTCCTTCCGCATAGCAGCCGGGAGGCAGGTAAGGAGAGCTTCCTCGTTCCTGCGGTGTCACACGGAGCGATGTGTGCTGCCGCAGGAACGAGGAACAACTTCGTTACTGCTGCAGTAACGATTTTTGAGAATGGACCCCCGTGTCGCCGATTAGCGATTTTGCACGTTTTTGCAACGATGCAAAATCGCTTATCCGTGTCACACGCAACGGCATCGCTAATGCGGCCGGATGTGCGTCACAAATTCCGTGACCCCAACGACTCCGCATTAGCGATGTCGCAGCGTGTAAAGCCCGCTTAACAAAGGAAAGGGAGAGAAGAGAAGATGAGGAAAGAGATGAGAGTTGAGGAGTAGAGGAGAGATTATCATGGAGAGGAACGGAGAGAAAGAAGAGAAGAGAGAGAAATATATGACTGGGAGAGAAGACAAGGATGAGAAGCAGGAAAGGAGAGAGGGAGGAGGATAGTGGTAAAGTGCAGAGGGAAGGGAAGAGGAGAGCTGTAAAGGAACCCAGGAATTAGAGAAAAGAGGGGGAGGAGCAATTTCAGGGAAGATAGAAGGAGCAAGGAGCCACGGGAGTGAAAGGTGGGAGTGGTAAGGAGTAAGGATGGGAGAGAAGAAGAGGATGAGGACCAGAAGAGGAAGGAGAAAAGTGGTGAAGTGCAGAACTTAGGAAGGAAGGGAGGAAAAGGAGAAAGAAACAGGAACAGAGGAACAAGAGAGAAGAGAGTGAGTAGCAATATGAGGGAAGAAAAGAGGAGCCAGGAGCAAAAAGAAGGAAGATGAGAGGGGTCTGGAGAAAGGATGGGAAAGAAGAAGTGGGTGATGAGCAGAAGAGTAGAGAGGGAGGAGGAAAGAGGTGACGTGGAGAGGGAAAAGAAGGAAGAGGAGAGAGGAACAGAAGAACAAGAGAGAAGAGGGTGAGGAGCAATATGAGGGAAGAAATGAGGCGCGAAGAGCAATGGAAGGGGAAGGTGAGAGCGGTAAGGATAAAGGATGGGAAAGAAAAAAGGTATGAGGGACAGGAGAGGAGACAGAAGAAGAAAGTAGTGGAGTGCAGAGGAAAGGGAAGGAAGAGGAGAGAGGAACAGAGGAATGAGAGAGAAGAGGGAAGAAAGGCGGAGCAAGGAGCAACGGGAGGGGAAGTTAAGAGGAGTAAGGAGAAATGATGGGAGAGAAGAAGAAGATAAGGAGCCGGAGAGAAGAAAGAGAGGAGGGAAGTGGTGAAGTGCAGAGGGAAGAGAAGGAAGTGGAGAGAGGAATAGGAACAGAGGAATGAGAAAGAAGAAGGTGTGGAGCAATTTGAAGGAACAAGAGAGGAGCATGGAGAAAAGGGAGGGGAAGGTGAGAGGATTAAGAAGAAAGGATGGGAGAGAAGAAGAGGATGAAGAGCAGGAGAGGAGAGAGAGGAGGAAAGTGGTGAAGTGCAGAGGGAAGGGAAGGAAGAGGAGAAAGGAACAGGAACAGAAGCACAAGAGAGAAGAGGGTGAGGAGCAATATGAGGGAAAAAAGGAGGAGCAAGGAGCAGAGGGAGGGGAAACAGAGAATATGAGAGAGAGGTAAGAAGTTGGGTTCCTAACCGTCCAGAAATTCCAGGACAGTCCATAAAAATAGGGAGCTTTTTTGCTCTGTCCGTGAAAAAAAATGTAAGGCGTCCTTTATTTATTTAATTTTTTAAGCTGAAAAAACTTATATAGATTATTTTGACTATAAGTATCAGCATTTTACAGTTTATAGTGACTGCAGCTGATTTTTTTTTATTTCAGAATTATGGGCTGTAGACATGTATCACTAATAAACAAAATGTTTTGTTATGGTTTTCCAATGTGTCCGTAAGAAACATTGTCTGTCCATGAAAATTCAACTAGAAAAAATCTAAAAAGTTGAGTTGACAATGTTAGAGGGAGGATGAGTGGGGAGAGGATTGAGCAGGGGTGAGAAGAAGAGGAGAGTGGTGAGGAGTAGGGGGAAGGAGAAGTAGAGCGCAGATCAGCGGGATGAGAAGAGGATAGGAGTGAGTCGCCCAAACAGGGAGAGTAAATGTAGCGTCCTGGAAAACCAGGTAGTTATACATGTAGGCCCCCGCATAACACCCATTCCACGAAGGGTTAAACCAGCCGACCTGAAACTCTAGTCACCCCCCTCAGGGAAGGACGGACACACCAGTGGGCGGGAGCAGGCAGTTGGGACATGCCCACCTAGGGGTCTGGAGAGCCCGGGGCGGGAAAACAGTCAGTTTAGTGATAGTTGAAGCTTGGAGTGGAGGTGCAAGCTGACAGGTGCCAGGGTCAGAGCCCTGACACCTTGGCTAGGTGCCAGACGGTAGCCAGAGTCTGTAGGAGACGGGAAGACGGCTGAGGAGATCCGAGGTGGACCGGGACAGAGTTGTAGCCCGCCGGTGCCGATACCGGAGAACCGACCCGGAAACCGTGTGCACAGAGGGGGTACTCGGACCCTGAAGCCAGGACCGAATGAGCAGCCTAGCTAATTAACCGATTGAGGGCAGGATTTTAGGTCCTGTCCCAACCTAAGTCCCGAAAAGTAGACAACCACCCACAGAGAGGGATAGGGCCACCGCCAGGACCCATAGATCCCAAGGGTCTGCGTCCGATGGGCACGGCTCCCAAAAAAGGACTGGGAGCGGACTCCTGTGTTTCAAACCGGGAAGTCCTATCTACAAAACACTGAGTGCAGAAGAGAGAGACTTTGACTACCAACCGGGGTGTGGGATCGGATACACTCGTCTGCGGCAGCTGGCCACCATCACCTTGGTTTACCACAGGACTCGTGTGCTTTATTTGACCGTGAGTAACATCCCCGGCCTGGCCGGGTGCGCCGGCCCCTGCACTCACCATCCCCAGTATAGAGACATTGGGCTTCGGGACATCCATCCCTACCCACGGAGGGGTTAACATCCAGCTGCCAGCCCAACGTCCCCGGCAGCGGTGGTGTTACAACTCACCACACACAGTGGGTGGCGTCACAGACATTCTACAACCAATCCCGTATAAATACGGCCCCTTTTATTCGGAGTGTCCGTGCGACCCCCGGGTCCGGAGGACCCCTCGAGCCGTTCCGTAGATCCGGATCCGAGCAGCACCGGCTGCTGGCACGGGGGCGGCACATAGAGGGTGAGGGGTTGAGGTGACGGGAGGGAGAGGATAGCAGAGGAATGGCCGTATGAAGAACAATACCGTTCCCATATGATATAGTATCAGCAGTCTGACTGATTTGTATTCTGACAGCATCGATTATGTTGGCCGCCTCCGTCTCCCCACGGAGCATTTAGCTGTGGAATATTTGGCTGAGCTTAAATATTAAACTTTATGGAGCCAGTAATAATATACAGACATTACAATCTGAGCGAAGCTGATAGAGAAATAACATTGTATATTTGTATAGAATCGACTCTTTGAGGATTTAGAAAGGCTACTGAACTGGACTGAGAAAACAAAGCTTTGTAAGACACCTGGGGAAGACTTTAAATGAGGAGATTAGCGCTGCCAAAATCTCCAAAAATTAGAAGTGAAACATCAAATTGTGGAGTAATAGTAAAAGCTGGAACAGAGATTTGTATGTAAAGTTACATATTCTTGCACAGATTTTAAGGGATCTCTGCTAAAATGTGTTACTTAGTAAATATTCGCATTCCTCATTAAGTAAGAATACAGCAGAATTTTTTCTTAGAACCCATAGTTCTGAGCCTCTGCTATTCCTCCTGTAAAATTATAAGTACATTGACAACTGGGTGTTAGCATTTCTATCTGACCCTACACACTTGCAATCCTATCACTAGTTGGACAGTAAGACTGAACCCGTTGATTGGTCAAAATAACTTTTTGGGTATATGTCACGCGCTGTCCGGATCCGCACACGTGGATTACTACTACGGCGTCGGACTCTGTTCACATTGCAGCGTCTAACATGCAGCCTCATCTCTCTTAAGTGCTTAGCTTGACCGGGTGTCGGCTGAGTTGTTTCACTGCTTCCAGTCGTGCACGTAGGAGAGTCACTGTGTCTGTGAGGTAGGAAGTCACTGTGTGAGGCAGGAGAGTCACTGTGCCTGTGAGACAGGAGAGTCACTGTGCCTGTGAGGCAGGAGAGTCACTGTGTCTGTGAGGCAGGAGACTCACTGTGCCTGTGAGGCAGGAGACTCACTGTGCCTGTGAGACAGGAGACTCACTGTGTCTGTGAGGCAGGAGAGTCACTGTGCCTGTGAGGCAGGAGAGTCACTGTGCCTGTGAGGGAGGAGAGTCACTGTGTCTGTGAGGCAGGAGAGTCACTGTGTCTGTGAGGCAGGAGAGTCACTGTGTCTGTGAGGCAGGAGAGTCACTGTGCCTGTGAGGCAGGAGAGTCACTGTGCCTGTGAGGCAGGAGAGTCACTGTGTCTGTGAGGCAGGAGAGTCACTGTGTCTGTGAGGCAGGAGACTCACTGTGCCTGTGAGACAGGAGAGTCACTGTGTCTGTGAGGCAGGAGAGTCACTGTGTCTGTGAGGCAGGAGAGTCACTGTGTCTGTGAGGCAGGAGAGTCACTGTGCCTGTGAGGCAGGAGAGTCACTGTGCCTGTGAGGCAGGAGAGTCACTGTGCCTGTGAGGCAGGAGAGTCACTGTGTCTGTGAGGCAGGAGAGTCACTGTGTCTGTGAGGCAGGAGAGTCACTGTGTCTGTGAGGCAGGAGAGTCACTGTGCCTGTGAGGCAGGAGAGTCACTGTGCCTGTGAGGCAGGAGAGTCACTGTGTCTGTGAGGCAGGAGAGTCACTGTGCCTGTGAGGCAGGAGAGTCACTGTGCCTGTGAGGGAGGAGAGTCACTGTGTCTGTGAGGCAGGAGAGTCACTGTGTCTGTGAGGCAGGAGAGTCACTGTGTCTGTGAGGCAGGAGACTCACTGTGCCTGTGAGACAGGAGAGTCACTGTGTCTGTGAGGCAGGAGAGTCACTGTGTCTGTGAGGCAGGAGAGTCACTGTGTCTGTGAGGCAGGAGAGTCACTGTGCCTGTGAGGCAGGAGAGTCACTGTGCCTGTGAGGCAGGAGAGTCACTGTGCCTGTGAGGCAGGAGAGTCACTGTGCCTGTGAGGCAGGAGAGTCACTGTGTCTGTGAGGCAGGAGAGTCACTGTGCCTGTGAGGCAGGAGAGTCACTGTGCCTGTGAGGCAGGAGAGTCACTGTGCCTGTGAGGCAGGAGAGTCACTGTGCCTGTGAGGCAGGAGAGTCACTGTGTCTGTGAGGCAGGAGAGTCACTGTGCCTGTGAGGCAGGAGACTCACTGTGCCTGTGAGACAGGAGAGTCACTGTGCCTGTGAGGCAGGAGAGTCACTGTGCCTGTGAGGGAGGAGAGTCACTGTGTCTGTGAGGCAGGAGAGTCACTGTGTCTGTGAGGCAGGAGAGTCACTGTGTCTGTGAGGCAGGAGACTCACTGTGCCTGTGAGACAGGAGAGTCACTGTGTCTGTGAGGCAGGAGAGTCACTGTGTCTGTGAGGCAGGAGAGTCACTGTGTCTGTGAGGCAGGAGAGTCACTGTGCCTGTGAGGCAGGAGAGTCACTGTGCCTGTGAGGCAGGAGAGTCACTGTGCCTGTGAGGCAGGAGAGTCACTGTGTCTGTGAGGCAGGAGAGTCACTGTGCCTGTGAGGCAGGAGAGTCACTGTGCCTGTGAGGCAGGAGAGTCACTGTGCCTGTGAGGCAGGAGAGTCACTGTGTCTGTGAGGCAGGAGAGTCACTGTGCCTGTGAGGCAGGAGACTCACTGTGCCTGTGAGACAGGAGACTCACTGTGTCTGTGAGGCAGGAGAGTCACTGTGTCTGTGAAGCAGGAGAGTCACTGTGTCTGTGAGGCAGGAGAGTCACTGTGCCTGTGAGGCAGGAGAGTCACTGTGCCTGTGAGGCAGGAGAGTCACTGTGTCTGTGAGGCAGGAGAGTCACTGTGTCTGTGAGGCAGGAGAGTCACTGTGTCTGTGAGGCAGCAGAGTCATTGTGCCTGTGAGGCAGGAGAGTCACTGTGCCTGTGAGGCAGGAGAGTCACTGTGTCTGTGAGGCAGCAGAGTCATTGTGCCTGTGAGGCAGGAGAGTCACTGTGTCTGTGAGGCAGGAGAGTCACTGTGTCTGTGAGGCAGGAGAGTCACTGTATCTGTGAGGCAGGAGAGTCACTGTGTCTGTGAGGCAGGAGAGTCACTGTATCTGTGAGGCAGGAGAGTCACTGTATGGGTATGTGCGCACGCTGCGTTTTAGCAAGTGAAGTGAGCCGCACAGTCAGCGTCTCTCAAGTTAGCTGCAGCGACAGCTGGAGTCTTCTACATGTGCCAGCAAATCACCCGAGTGACTGAAGTGAGCTGTGCGAGTAGCGGTGACATCACTCGGGTGATTTCTGGTCACAGGTGAGTGTTCCACCTGTGACCACTAATCAGACTGCAACTGAAGTGAGCCACAGTTGGAGGACTCACCTGAGTGACATCACCGCTGATGGTGCAGCTCACTTCAGTCGCAGCCTGAACCTCACAGCAGTGAACCCATGACGTCACAGCTGCGACACACACCGTACTGCGGGGCCCACAGCTGTGATGTCAGGGGTTCACCCAAGTACAATCTGATTGCGCAGCTCACAGCGGGCAGATATGCTCTATGACGCTCACTGTGACAGGACAGGGGTGTAGCAGAGCTGAATCGCTGTGGGACCTCGTGTGGATTACTTTGGACCTGGAGGGGTGTTTGACGGTTAATAAAGTGGTGAAAGAGGGGGCTTTTCATTTTATTCCAAATAAAGGATTTTTTCAGTGTTTGTGTTTATTTTCTTTTACCTAAAGATTAGTGATGGGGGTGTCTCAGATGCCTGACATCACTAAACTAAGGCTCATTGGCAGCTATGGGCTACCATTAACTCCTTATTACCCCAATTGTCACCGCACCAGAGTAATCGGGAAGAGCCGG
The DNA here is from genome assembly GCF_048569485.1 of Anomaloglossus baeobatrachus. NCBI lineage: Eukaryota > Metazoa > Chordata > Amphibia > Anura > Aromobatidae > Anomaloglossus > Anomaloglossus baeobatrachus. The sequence goes on along the minus strand of NC_134356.1, from coordinate 37,287,167 downwards.
GTAAAGTCCCGGGACTGTCGCATCTAATGGATGCGGCAATTCCGGGTGGCTGCTGGCTGATATTTTTAGGCTGGGGGGGATCTCAATAAAGTGGGTCTCCCCAGCCTGAGAATACCAGCCCTCAGCCGTGTGGCTTTATCTTGGCTGGGTATCAAAAACAGGGGGGACTGCACCTGATTTCCGTTATACTTGTTACTCCAATTGAGCCCATCTGAGCACCTGACCTGCTCAAGGTAATGAGCACTCGAACATCGTAGTGTCCACTCATCATTACTGCTCGCGCATCATTAATTATAACTAATGTCGTACTTACATTGAATGCAGACTGTTGTAGTTCCTTCTGATCCTGCCTGACCATCATTATGGGGTTCAGCTCATATTTTTGCGCAGACACCTTGACCTGGGACGTAACCTCATTGACCTCCACTTCTATCATATTTCCTTCTTATTGAAATCTAGCTGCCCATGATCTCTACTTTCTTATCATGTAAGGTATATACTATTTAAGTCATATTTGAAAACACGATAACTGGATCCGTTTTTTTTTTTTATTATTGAAGTCTATGGAAAACTATCCGATAAATAGCCATCTATCTTCCATTTGAAACTAATCTAGTAAGCAAGAAATAGATCTTTTTCAAAGTAATGAAAAGCGAATCACTCATTAACCCCTTTCCCGACCTTGGACGTAAATATACGTCCTAGGTCATGTCCCCCCCCCCCCCCCCGGTAACCTAGGGCTCAGGCGGTGAGTTTGCGGTTATTCCTGCACATGTCTGCTGATCCAATCAGTAGACATATATGGCTAACAGGCGCGGGTGGATCAGAGATCCACCCCTGTCTGCTTACCACTTAGATTGCACTGTCAAATATTGACAGCATGATTTAAATATAAAAGTTATGGTAATTTATATGTAAATGTTATAGCTCATATACAGTACAGACACACCTTCTCATTCAAACAGTTTTCTTTATTTCCATGACTCTGAAAACTGTCAATTCACATTGAAGGCATCAAAACTATGAATTAACACATGTGGAATGAAATACTTAACAAAAAAGTGTGAAACAACTAAAAATATGTCTTATATTCTTGGTTCTTCACAGTAGCCACCTTTTGCTTTGATTACTGCTTTGCACACTCTTGGCATTCTCTTGATGAATCGACAATTTTCAGTCATGAAAATAAAGAAAACTCTTTGAATGAGAAGGTGTGTCCAAACTTTTGGTCAATACTGTACAACACAGGTTTACGATGATAAAAATGATCAATTTCAGACCAAAAGTATAGTTAAATACACTGAGATTGTGTGCAAGCTGGCTTGGACTGGCCCACAGGAGAGCCGGAGAATCCTCTGGGGGCCCTCTCTACAGTATTACATTATTTACTCCCATATATGATCAATAGTTAGTACAATACACTTGCTTCACTATGTAGAGAAAAAGGAACCATCTCATCATTCATTTTACAAACTACCCAGTATATCTAATATATAAAGCTGAATGTGTGTATGTGTGTGTGTGTGTGTGTGTGTGTGTGTGTGTGTGTGTGTATGTATGTGTGTGTGTGTGTGTGTATGTCTGGGATTGACATCTGCACCGTCGCAGCTACAGCCACAAAATTTTGCACACTCACACTTCTGGACCCCGAGAGTGTCATAGGCTATGTTTTGAGGGGAAATTTGAACCCCGCTCTTAACAGTTATTCACCAAAAAACCTGCCTCCATTAAAGCGAATGGAACTGGGAGCCACAGTGCAGCCAGAACTTCAGAAGAATGCGCAGCCACGCCCTTATATGGAATGTTGGCATGCCACAATGCAGCCAGGGAAAGAGACAGACACAGACAGGGAAATAGGCAGGCACAAACAGGGTAAGAAACAGACATAGACAGGGTAAGAGACAGACACAAAGAGACAGACACAGACAAAGAGACAGACTGACAGGGAAAGAGACAGACAGGGAAAAAGAGGGAAAGAGAGAGACAGGTTAAGAGACAGACACAGACAGGTAAAGAGACAGACACAGACAAAGAGACAGAGACAGACAGACAGGTAAAGAGAGGGAAAGAGACAGACAGGGAAAGAGACAGACAGGGAAAGTGACAGAGATAGATAGACAGACAAGGAAAGAGATTGAGACAGACTGAGAAAGAGACAGAGACAGTCAGAGACAGACAGGGAAAGAAACAGACAGACAAAGAGATAGAGAGAGAGACAGGGAAAGAGACAGACAGTCAGAGACAGACAGGGAAAGAGACAGACAGACAAAGAGATAGAGAGAGAGACAGGTAAAGAGACAGACAGTCAGAGACAGACAGGGAAAGAGACAGACAGACAAAGAGATAGAGAGAGAGACAGGGAAAGAGATAGACAGACAAAGATAGAGAGAGATAAAATGGAAGGCTGTGGAAAAGAAAGCGCAATAGGGTTTTACCTTTATAGGCACAGGGCAAGGGAATAGGGAGCAATAATACTCACCAACTATATTAGCACGTAGAACTGGATCAAGGCAGCGGCAACCCAAAGGCTGATAACAGAGAGAAATTGTAGAAACGGGTATCTGCACCGCGCCAAAGATCACAAATCAGGATACCAGATTAATGTAGCTTTATTGCATCATAGGTCTACGCGTTTCAGGAGCTCTGCCCCCTTCCTCAGGACCATAGAAAAGACAACATCAAGTCTCAATTTGATCATAAATCATCGATTTGATGATGTCTTTTCTATGGTCCTGAGGAAGGGGGCAGAGCTCCTGAAACGCGTAGACCTATGATGCAATAAAGCTACATTAATCTGGTATCCTGATTTGTGATCTTTGGCGCGGTGCAGATACCCGTTTCTACAATTTCTCTCAAAGATAGAGAGAGAGACAGAGATATATACAGAGGGGGAGACAGCCAGAGAATGGGAGAGAAACAGAGAGACAGTTACTATCCCAGGCATTAATGCATTCTATTTATACATTCTATCCCGGGAATGTTAATACATTCTATTTATACATTCTATCCCGGGAATGTTAATACATTCTATTTTGTTAACAACAGTTATTAACCCGGGCGAAGCCGGGTAGTACAGCTAGTTATTATATAAAAGCGTATGTAAATTTGTGAATGTAATATTTGCATGTAGCTGATCAGTGGCCCCCAGAGTCAGTGTTACTGGTGGGCCCCTGTTGCCCCGATCTAACACTGTGTGTAAGTGATAATGCATATAACAACTAATTATATGTAACCCATGACTGTGTGAAAGAAAGTACAGTCAAATACACTGAGATTTTGAGCAAGCTGGCTTGGACTGGCCCACGGGAGAGCCAGAGAATCCTCCGGTGGGCCACTTTTTTCCATAGTCAAAAGAGGGGAGAATATGTCTTCTGGCCTCCTAACTGGCACTTTGGGTGCCATATACAGACTTTAGCAGAAGTGGCCAAAGGTCACAGTATTTATTTAAAGAGAGACTGTTCTGGTGTAAAGTCCCCTTTAAATGTAACCTCAGAGGACAGAACAATAAATGATAATTTGATGGGAAGTCCCGCCCCCGCGGAACCAACACAAGACAATATAGTGAATCAGTTTCAAGACATTCACAGCATATCAATAGAACATGTAAAAAAATGTTCAACAGATGCTGGACCCGTATTTACCTTGTGAATACACCCAGCGCATGCGTCCAGGAATTTTTTTTAGGCCTGCTTAGTATTTTTGTTTAATTCTTTATCAATGAACGGATTTCCACTGAGCGTTCACAGCCCGACACTCAATCACTTTTCGGAATAAACACTCCAGGTGGTAAATTTCTTCACCCGGAGTTCATATTTCTTTAATCCTCTGCTTCATATTTTGATGTTTCTACTGATTTGATAATCCGGGTGTCTTGCTGAAAGGTGATGATAGATGTTTTAGAATTTTCTACTATGTTTTAATTGTGGGTGTGCTCAGGAACCTGAAATCTACTGCTGAAGAGGATTGTACATTTTAACCCCTTCCTGCAAAAGAAGAAAAAAAATAAAATAATCAGAGATGTGAAAACAGATCCCATTTAGTGACTATGTGCAAGGTCTCAGTGATGTAGCAGAGCTGGGTATGCGAGGAGGTGCTAAGTGACAATGTAGCAACACCTAGCAATTTGGTAGAGCTGGGTATGGCAGCCAGCACTCAGTGGCGATGTAGAAGAGCCCAGCAATGTAGCATAGCTGAGTAGGTCAGGAGATATTCAAAGGCTATATAGAAGAGCCCAGTGATGTAGCAGAGCTGGGTATATCAAGAGGTACTCAGTGGCTATGTGGAAGTGCCCAACGTAATAGTAGAGCTGGAAATGTCAGCAGGCACTTAATGACTATGTAGAAGAGCCCAGTGATGTAGCAAACCTGGGTATGTCAGGTGCCACTCAGAGGCTATTTAGAGCATCTCAATGAAGTAGCAGAACTGGTAATGTCAGCAGGCACTCAATGGCAAAGAAGTAGCAAAGCTTGGTACTTCAGGAGGTACGCAGTGGCTATGTAGAAAGGCCCAGCAAAGTAGTAGAGCTAGGAATGTTAAGACCCACTCAATGCTTTGTAGAAGAGCCCAGCGAAGTAGAAGAGCTGAATATGTCAGGAGACACTCAAAGGTTATGTAAAAGAGCCAGTGATTTAACACAGCTGGGTATGTCAGAAGGCACTCAAAGGCTATGTAGAAGAGCCCAGCAATGTAGCCGAGCTGGGTATGTCAGAATGTATTCAGTGGCTATGTGGAAATACCGATTGAAGTAGTAGAGCTGGGAATGTCAGCAGGCACTCAATGGCTATGTAGAAGAGCCCAGCAAAGTAGCAGAGTTCTGAGTATGTCAGGAGACACTCAAAGGTTATGTAAAAGAGACCAGTGATGTAACAGAGCTGGGTATGTCAGCAGGCACTCAATGACTTTGTAAAAGAGACCAGTGATGTAGCAGAGCTGGATATGTCATCAAGCACTCAGCTGCTATCTGGAAGAGTCCAGCAATGTAGCAGAGTTGGGAATGTCAAACGGCACTAATTATGTAGCTATTTAGAAGTGGCCAGTCATGTAGCAGAGGTTGGTATGTCAGGAGGCCCTCAGTGGCAATGCAGAAGAGCCCAGTGAAGTAGCAGAATCATAAGCAGAAAGAGTATTATAGCTGGCTATGCCAGAAGGTATAGTATTTGTAGTGAGCAGTGGTGATGGCCTGAAATGGTGATTTGGACGCCAACTCCCTGTATTTTCAGGCTACCTGTCGCTGGTCTAAAGTGCCCAAGTGACTGATGTCAGGGGAGAGAGTGATGTCAGAGAGAGTAAGCAACTACTGTCATGCAGTGATTACCAGGGTTCTGCCAGGTATAAGGGAACCATTGGCAAGCATCGCAACACACAGGGTACATTGGGAACACGATACAACAGTGAGTCCTGGCACTAGGGACAGGGGAGCAGGGTCACCTCCTACACTAACCTTATACTTATCTCTGCACTCCCTATCATCCCTATACAGGTCCTTTCCCCCTTCGCCGATCACGTGCCTAGGCAATTGCTTGCCCTGACCTCAACCTGACTAGTGAGAAGGCCATTGAGAGCACTAGTCTCCCCACTGCAATAATATACCATAAACGGAGGAATACAGAGGGGTAAATAGACACAAAAAGGAAAACACTCCAAATTCCTCCAATACAGCTAAACATCACAGCTGCAACTGTCACGACTGGCTCCTTCCAAAGTGGTCAGCAATAGAATGCGATTCTATAACAGGCATCAAATGGTGAGACATGTGACTATTTTAAGGAGATCCAAAAAAGGAGAGAGAGAAAAAAAAAGGACAGAGAAAAAAGCAGCAACTCACCGGGGGATGAAATCAAGTCTTCTTTATTGTGCAAACACGGGTAACATGTAAAGCAGGGAGAGGGAGCCGAAGCCTCGGACAATGGTAAATCGTTTCGCACTGGTGTGGCGCTTCTACGGGTCCTCCTATTTATAAGGAGAGTGATCACAAAGAGCTGCCACTGAGATTAAGGCTCCAAAGTACTGCCAATCCTTAACCCCTACAGCATAAAAAAGCAGATATATTTAAACAATAGACACAAAAAGGAAAACACTCCAAGCTCCTCTGATACAGCTAAACACCACCGCTGCAATAGTCACAACACCTCAGCTCCTTCCAGAGACTGGCTCCATTCAAAGTGGTTAGCATAAGAATGATGAGATTCTATAACCGGCATCAGATGGTGAGACTATTTATAGTGAAGGGAAGTGGTCACAAAGAGCTGCACCTGATATTAAGGCTCTAAAGGATAGCCAGATAGCAAAGATTCCTTAACCCCTACAGCATCAAAAGAAAGCAGATACTTTTAAACAATAGACACAAGAAGGAAAACATTCCAAGCTCCTCCAATGCAGCTAAACACCACCGCTGCAACTGCCACAACTCCTCAGCTTCTTCCAGAGACTGGCTCCTTCCAAAGTGGTCAACATAAGAATGATGGGATTCTATAATTAGCATCAGATGGTGAGACATGTGACCCTTTCTAAGGGGAGTGATTACAAAGAGCTGCACCTAAAATTAAGGCTCCAAAAGATATCCAAATAGGAAAGGATCCTTAATACCTACAAAAACTTAAAGAAAGCAGATACATTTAAATAATAGACAAAAAAAGGAAAACACTCCAAGCTCCTCCAATTCAGCTAAACACCACCGCTGCAACTGTCACGACTCTTCAGCTTCTTACAGAGACTGACTTCTTCCAAAGTAGTCAGCATATGAATGATGAGATTCTATAACCGGCATCAAATAGTGAGACATGTGACAATTTATAGTGAAAGGGAGTGGTCACAAAGAGCTGTACCTCAGATTAAGGCTCCAATGGACAACCAGATTTCAAAGAGTCCTTAATCCATACCGCACCAAAATAAAGCAGATACATTTAAACAATAGACACAAAAAGGAAAACACTCCAAGCTCTTCCAATGTAGCTAAGCACCACTGGTGCAACTGTCATGACTCCTTCCAAAGTGGTTAGCATAAGAATGATAAGATTCTATTACCGGCATCAGATGGTGAGATATGTGACTATTTATAGTGAAGGGGTGTGGTCGCAAAGACTTGCACCTGAAATTAAGGCTCCAAAGGATAGCCAGATGGGAAAGAGTCCTTAACTTCCAAAGCACCAAAAGAAAGCAGATATATTTAAACAATAGATGCAAAAAGGAAAACACTCCAAGTTCCTCCAATTCAGCTAAACACCACTGCTGCAACTGTCTCGACTCCTCAGCTTCTTACACAGACTGACTCCTTCCAAAGTGGTCAGCATAAGAATGATGAGATTCTATAACCGCATCAGATAGTGAGACATGTGACTATTTATATTGAAAGGGAGAGGTCACAAAGAGCTGTACGATAGATTAAGGCTCCAATGGACAACCGGATATCAAAGAGTCCTTAACCCCTACAGCACCAAAATAAAGCAGATACATTTAAACAATAGACACAAAAAGGAAAACACTCCAAGCTTCTCCAATGCAGCTAAACACCACTGCTGCAACTGTGACGACTCCTCAGCTTCTTACAGAGACTGACTCCTTCCAAAGTGATCAGCATAAGAATGATGAGATTCTATAACCAGCATGAGATGGTGAGACATGTGACTATTTATAGTGAAGGGGGAGTGGTCACAAAGAGCTGTACCTAAGGCTCCAATGGACAACCGGATATCAAAGAGTCCTTAACCCCTACAGCACCAAAAGAAAGCAGATACATTTAATAATATGCTGCAGACCTGCGCATAATAAGGTCCAGACTCGCCAGAGGTCTCCTCATAGCGGGGCACACCCATGACACCTGCAGATTGAAGGGGAAGGCCTCAGTTTTGGATTCGGTAGAGGTAACAGTCTATAAGAGAGCAATCTATCAGACAATTATATTAGTGTATTTTATACTTGTTCCTGCCACTGACCTTGTGCATCCCAAGTGTACTCATAGAGATGAATAATTTTGGACCACGATTTGATTCCGATCCCGATGATTTCAGTTCCTCGACATCGCCGCTCATGATCATTACGAGCTCAGATACTTTGCAGATGTCTGTTTGACTTCTCTAATGTGCATTATCATATACAAAACAATATATTTTCTATTATATCTTGATGAATTCCTTTATATCTGACGTTTCTTTTTTTTTTTAGAACATCTGATCTGCAGTTATTTACATCATCCGAGCCACAAGCAAAAAGTGGCCAAATACTGAATGAAAACGAAAAATGTTGAAAAATATCAAAGCACTCGCATATGTCTGCTCATAAACAAGGAATGTTTGCGAGGTGCAAAGAGAATAGAATCGAAAGGTTTCATGCACATGTTACAATGTAACAGAAGCCAAAAGGTATTTTTCTGCGTAACAGCAAAATATATTTCTCATCGGATGAGCCTCATTTTAACTTTTTGCTTCTGATAGCCTATAGGAGCCTTTATAATGGAAGAAAATGCCCTCTTAAAGGAATTGTCCAGGACTAAGACGTTGATGATCTTTCTTTCAATATTAGACCTTTTGGGGGCCCAACATTTGGCACCCCTACTGATTAGTTGTTACGAGGTCCTGCAACCTCCAGAAAGACTGTAAGTAGTGTAGATAAGAAGTAATCATTAATAGGCTGAATGGGGAAGGAGAGAGTAGCAGCCACCAATGAGAAGACAGGAGGCGTGTCTTAGACTACCACAGATCTCCTGTAAGCAGTGTAGATAAGCTGTAGTTATTAACAGACTGAGTGGGGAATGTAAGAGTAGCAGTCTTAACCAATGAGAAGAAAGGAGGTGTGTCCCAGACTACCCTACATTTCCTTTAAGCAATGTAGATTATCTTTAGTCATTAATTAGGTTCAGTGGAGAAGGATGAAGCAGAAGACTTAACCAATGAGAAGGCAGGAGGCGTGTCTCAGACTACCACAGATCTCCTGTAAGCAGTGTAGATAAGCTGTAGTTATTAACTGACTGAGTGAGGAAGGTAAGAGTAGCAGCCTTAACTAGTGAGAAGACAGGAGGCGTGTCTCAGACTACCACCCATCTCGTTTAAGCAGTGTAGATAAGCTGTAGTCATTAATTAGGTTCAGTGGGGAAGGATGGAGCAGAAGACTCAACCAATGAGAAGGCAGGAGGCGTGTCCCAGACTACCCCACATTTCCTTTAAGCAGTGTAGATTATCTTTAGTCATTAATTAAGTTCAGTGGAGAAGGATGAAGCAGAAGACTTAACCAATGAGAAGGCAGGAGGCGTGTCTCAGACTACCACAGATCTCCTGTAAGCAGTGTAGATAAGCTGTAGTTATTAACAGACTGAGTGGGGAGGATAATGTAGCAGCCTTAACTAGTGAGAAGGCAGGAGGCGTGTCTCAGACTACCCCACATCTCCTTTAAGCAGTGTAGATTATTTGTAGTCATTAATTAGGCTAAGTGGGAAATAAGTGGGCAGAAGACAAAGACTTAACCAATGGGAAGACAGGAGGCATATCTCAGACTACCATAGGTGTCCTGTAAGCAGTGTAGATAAGCTGTAGTCACAGATAGGCTAAGTGGAAAGGGAAAGAACAGTGTGCATTAGATGATCATAGGTGTCATGTAAGCAGTGTAGATTACCTGTAGTCAAAGATAAATTAAGTGGGGAGGGAAACAATAGCCCTACGAACCAATGAGGAGACAGGAGGCGTGTCTTAGACTACCATAGGTGTCCTATAAGCAGTGTAGATAAGCTATATAGTCATAGATAGGCTAAGTGGGGAGGCAAAGAACATCAGTGTGAACCAATGAGGAGACTGAAGGCGTGTCTTAGACTACAGTAGGTGTCTTGTAGGCACTATAGAGCAGCTGTAATCATATATAGGCTAAGTAGTAAGGGATAAAGAAGCAGTTTTAAGTAAATGAGGAAAAAGGAGGTGTGTCTTAGGCTAGTTTCACACTTGCGTTCAGCGCATTCCGTCACTATGGAGAATAGCGCAGTCCGTTGACGGACCGCGCTATTCTCCATAGAGTTGTATGGACGACGCACTGTAACACAAGTGTCTGCGTTGCATCCACTAGACGACACAGCGGCGTTATTTTGACGCTGCGTCTAGCGGATTGAACGCAGCATGTAACGTTTTTCTGCGCTTGGCGGAGTGTAAAAAAAACGCAATCTGCAGGAATCCGTTAGGCGTCCGTTGTTTTTATAATGGACGCCTATGGTGGCGGATTCCGTTAGAATGCGTCATTTGACGGATTCCGTTAACGCAGCTGACTTTACACAACTGCGCATGCTCAGATGTGTAAAGTCAAGGAAAAAAAAACTACAACGGACTGCGTTATTTTGTACGATCTGTAGCATGCGTTGTGCCACTATATGCAACGCATCCGTTGCATGCGTCACACAACGCAATGCTACGGATCCTGTTCAACGCAAGTGTGAAACTAGCCTTAAGGGGGCTTTACACGCTGCGATATCGTTAGTGAATTATCGTCGGGGTCACGGTGTTTGTGACACACCTCCAGCGTCACTAACGATATCGCAGTGTGTGACAAGTACGAGCGACCTTAAACGATTGCAAAAGCGGTCAAAATCATTTGCTGTGGAGGTCGTCCTGAAACCAAAAATCGTTCTCTGCTTATTAGCGATGTTGTTCCTCGTTCCTGCGGCAGCAGACATCGCTGTGTGTGACACCGCAGGAGCGAGGAACATCTCCTTACCTGCCTCCACCGGCAATACGGAAGGAGAGAGGTGGGCGGGATGTTTACGTCCCGCTCATCTCCGCCCCTCCGCTTCTATTGGCCGGCTGCTTAGTGACGTCGCTATGACACCGAACGCACCTCCCCCTTGAAGGAGGGATTGCTCGGCGGTCACAGCGACGTCACCGATCAGGTATGTGCGTGTGACGCTGCCGTAGCGATAATGTTTGCTACGGCAGCGATCACACAATATCGCACACACGACGGGGGCGGGTGTTATCGCGCTCGACATCGCTAACAATTGCTAGCGACATCGTAGCGTGTAAAGCCCGCTTTAGACTACCACAGACAATCCGTCATGTCCCATGTCTTGGGAATTATTCAATGTTTCCATTACTGTTTATTGTATTCCATTCCTAGGTAGAAGATTTGAGTTTCCTTGTATTTTGTCCCCTCCTCCTCCCTGTATCTCTGTGATGTCAGCATTCCCCGCCCTTCTTCTCCATGTGCTGTTAGTATCAGGCATCTTATTTGACGTGTTGTACGCTCTCTGAGAAGATTCACTCTTTTTACCTGCTATTTTATCATCAATACAAGATTTCAGTTAAACATTCTTCTTGTCCTGGAGTTTTCTTGCAGTGAGATTGTGGCTGAGTTAAACTATCTGAGGAACCGATGTGAACGTGAGTACAGCAAATACGAATAGTTCAGGCGCCATCACATTCTACATATCCATGAGTCCGAATACAATCCGTAAGCATTGACAAACTACAGTAAGTCATAAATGGGCCAAGTTTGCAGTCTGAACCAATGAAGACACATACTGTGTGACTCAAACTACTCTTTACAGCCTGTAGGCGCTGTCGGTAAGCTATGGTTATAGATAGGCTGAGTGGGAGGGGATAATAAGGCAGTGTGAACCAATGAGGAGACTGTAGGCGTGTCTTAAACTACCGCAGGTGTCCTGTAAGCAGTGTAGATAAGCTGTAGTCACAGATAGGCTAAGTGGGGAAGGAAAGAACAACAGTCTAAGACAGGAGGCGTGTCTTAAGGGTGCTTTACACACTAACGATTTATCGTGGGGGTCACGGTGTTTGTGACGCACATCCGGTGCCATTAGCATCACAGCGTGTAACACGTACGAGCGACCTTAAACGATCGCAAAAGAGACAAAAATCGTTGGTTTTGGAGAGGTCGTCCAAACACCAAAAATCATTGTCTCATACGTAGCGATGTTGTTTGTCGTTCCTGTGGCACCACACATCGCTATGTGTGACACCGCAGGAGCGACAAACATCTCGTTACCTGTGTCCACCGGCAATGCGGAAGGAAGGAGGTGGGCGGGATGTTACGTCCCGCTCTTCTCCGCCCCTCTGCTTCTATTGGCCGGCCGCTTAGTGACGCCGCAGTGACGTTGCTGTGACACCGAAAGCACCTCCCCCTTGAGGAAGGGATTGTTCGGCGGTCACAGCGACGTCGCTGACAAGGTATGTGCGTGTGTTCGGCAGCAATCACCACATATCGCTGGAACGGCGGGGGTGGGTGCTATCGCGCTCGACATTGCTAGCTATCGCTAGCGATGTTGCAGCATGTAAAGTACCCTTTAGACTACCATAGGTGTATTGTAAGCAGTATAGATTTGCTGTTGTCATAGATAGGCAAAGTGGGGAGAGAAACAATAGTAGTATGAACCAATGAGGAGATACAAGACGTGTCTTAAGGCTGCTTTACACGCTGCGATATTGTTACCGATATTGCTAGCGAGCGTACCCGCCCCCGTCGGTTGTGCAACACTGGAAAATCGCTGCTCGTGGCGCACAACATCGCTCAGACCCGTCACACTACTTACCTGCCCAGCGACGTCGCTGTGATCGGCGAACCGCCTCCTTTCTAAGGGGGCGGTTCGTTTGGTGTAACATCGACGTCACTAAGCGGGCGCCCAATAGAAACGGAGTGACAGAAATGAGCGGGACGGAACATCCCGCCCACCTCCTTCCTTCCTCATTGCGGGCGGCCGTTGGTAAGGTGTTGTTCCTCGTTCCTGCGCTGTCACACATAGCGATGTGTGCTGCTGCAGGAGCGACGAACTACTTCGTACACCGAGCAGCAGCGATATTCGATAATAGGGGGGGATGTCACCGATGAGTGATTTTGACCGTTTTTGCGACGATTCAAAATCGCTCATAGCTGTCACACGCAACGACATCGCTAAAGCGACCGGACGTGCGTCACAAATTCCGTGACCCCAACGAGATCACTTGAGCGATGTCAGAGCGTGTAAAGCGGCCTTTAGACTACCATAGGTGTCCGGTAAGCAGTGTAGATAAGCTGTAGTCACAGATAGGCTAAGTGGGGAGGGAAAGAATAGCAATATTAACCAATGAGGAGACAGGAGGTGTGTCTTAGACTACAATAGGTGTCCTGTAAGCAGCATAGATAAGCTGTAGTTATAGATAGGCTAAGTAGGGAGGGAAAGAACGGAAGTCTGAACCAATGAGGAGATAGGAGGCGTGTCTTAGACTAACATAGGTGTCCTGTAAGCAGTATAGATTAGCTGTAGTCATACATGGACTAAGTGGGGAGGAAAACAATAGCAATGTGAACCAATGGGGAGACAGGAGGCGTGTCTTAGACTACCACAGATGCCCAGTAGGCACTGTAGAGAAACTGTAGCAATAGATTGTCTAAAGGAGAATATAAAGTATCTCCTTTAGGCACTGAGTCCATAGCAGGGCAACAATAACTTAGAACTATCTGTAAATGAAATCACATGTAGTGCCTTCATCCTAGGCTATAGCCCCTTTATATGTTAATGCGGTCTTTGATGAAGAGTACAAAGATGTCTTACTATTGTCTGACATCGCCGTGTTTATTGTTACACTAACCGGATCAGACGTCTGCGGATCAAAGTCAATGGCGCATGCCACAATCTCTTTCTATTCCAATTATAGACTTTGAAGAATGAACTGTTTGAATGGTGCGGCCAGACGGCGGAGCGTATTGATATTGTCAGAGCAGATTACCTGTCAGATCTGTCACTCCGGAGATGCGAGTGCCGTTTCCAATCACAGTAAACACGGGCCGTGATCTGACAGCTCCGGGCAATCGCTCATTAATCATCGACGATGACAATATATAAATCTTACTTACAAGGAACGTTGCGACTGATGAAATGCAGAGGAGTTACTTAAGGCTTCTTATTTCTGAATATATACAGCTGGTTATATTTTGCTTTGTGTTTTTTTTCGCTCCGTGCTGCTGACCGCTTCATCTACTGTATGTCTCTTTAAAGAAAATTATTCCCAGATTTCTACTCTTTAACTGTCTAATGTAGAGGGCAAGATTCACCATAGTTTGTATGAGTGGTTGTAATGAGAAGGGCTGATGGCTGGAGTTACGACTCATAAGGGTTGGACTAATGTGGAGACCCTCAACCATTCTTGCCAACTGATAGTGTCATGGTTCCGATTTGCAGAGCATCCCCCTGACTTTGTCATTACCTCCTGGCTTCTGATCTCGGATCTTCCCCTGACCACATTTCCTCCTGCTCCCTGTATCCTATAGGTACTCTCCTGGAATCCTGACCCTCGGCCTATATCTTGACCTCATCTCTGCCTATTCCCTGTATCCCGTTGTGTCCTCCTGGTTTCCGATCCCGGCTTGTCTGACTACCTCTCTGTTCACACTACACACAAGTAGTATCTAGCGCCACCTAGTGACTAGCATCACACTAACGCCACATAGTGTCAAGCATCTCAGATAGGGATTTACCGGATTGTCACAAATTTTTGGAAACAGTTTTGGCAAATTCACTGATATCTTGGGCTGAACAGGGGTGGGTTTAACCATTGGTGGACAAAAACAGAAAAGAGCCCCTGCCCTTTGCAATCCAAGAGCTCATCAAAATTAGAAGTAAAAATGGGCCCCGTTACCTCTTGGGCTAGTGTCACGCTAGGTACAGGGGAGTACCAATGAAAGGGAAGGAGAACCCTACGTCTAGGGAAGGGGGGATGGTAACCCCTGACCAAATCTGGTTCCTGTTTGGATCCGCACCTCTGCGCCGAGCTGGATACCTGACCCTAGGTAATCCTAATGCTGGACCCTGAATAGGGAACGGATGGGATGAGCTCTTCGTCAACCCCAGTAAACACTAGAGAAGACACAAGGAGGACACACAGGGGGAAAAGTGTCACGCTCCCCGGCTCCCCTGCCACGCTCCCCGGCTCCCCTGCCACGCTCCCCGGCTCCCCTGCCACGCTCCCCGGCTCCCCTGCCTCGCTCCCCGGCTCCTCTGCCAGGCGTCCCCCGCTCCACAGCCTCCTTGCCCCATCACCTGCGGTCCCCAGGCAGCCCGGTCCCCCCTCCCGGCGCCCCTCGGCAACTCTGCTCCAGCCCGGCTCTCCTGCCTCCTGTTCACCGCTCCCTGCTCTGGCTTCTGGCACCCGGGCCTCGTGCATGCGCATTAGGGCACGCGCGCGGTCATTGACCCTCTCTTAAAGGGCCAGTGTCCTCAAACAGGATATTGAAGAATCAGGTACAGGGTATATAGGGAGATCCTTTCCAAGTGGGCGGGGCCTGTTCTTCGTGTTTTGCTAAGCTAGGAGTCAGGTCTCCTTGTATCTTGCGGTATACTTACCTATCTCTCTCCTAGAGCCGCTCCTGCCTCGCCAACCGGTCCTGACGATACCCGAACCCCGAACGGTGACGGTCTGCCATCCCGTCAGTTCATACCATCTCCGATCCCTGTGGTGACCCGTCTTCTCGCTCCGTCGGTTCCGGACTCTGCCTGACGTCATCTCAGCCTCCGAACCTGAGCTCCGTCACCCGGACTACCTTCAGTGACTCCGTGGTCCCAGGGACTTCTACACTCCACACCTCTGAACGGACTGTCCTGCTACCCGTAGTGCTCCGGCTACCGGGCACCTTGCCTTCGGTGAGGTGTTCAGCCCAGTGGATCCACCTCCTGGGTCTGCCCGTCCACCTGGCCCTAACAGTAAGAACAGGCCATGGATCCCGCCGAAGCACTAGCGACCCAGCTGGGCACCTTGCAGCAGGAACTCGTACGACAGCGCGAGACCCAGTCCCGCATGCTGGCCTTCATGTCCTCGGTGGATACCCGCCTGCACACGCTGCAAGCATCTGCCACGTCCCTGGCATCTCAGGTCACTACTGCACAGTCCACGGCCATGGTTCCCGTGGCGGCTACCTCGGAAGCTTCTAAACTCCGCTTGGCCTCTCCACCCCGATATGCCGGAGATCCCAAGACTTGCAGAGGATTCTTAAACCAGTGCTCCCTCCATTTCAAGCTGCTTCCGCACCTGTTTGCCTCCGACCAAGCCAAGGTGGCGTTTGTGATGTCCCATCTAGAGGGTGAGGCACTGGCCTGGATGAACCCCTTGTGGGAGAAGGAGGACCCTGTGACCACTAACATCCAGGACTTCCTGCAGGCGTTTAGAACCACCTTTGACGAACCCGGACGTGCTGCCACATCCGCCTCATCACTCCTCAGGCTACGTCAGGGGACCATGACGGTGGGGCAGTATGCCATCCGCTTCCGCACTTTGGCCTCAGAATTGGGGTGGAACAATGAAGCCCTCACCGCCGCCTTCTGGGAAGGACTCTTCAGCCGTATTAAGGACGAGCTGGCAGGCCGCGATGTTCCTTCCACCCTGGATGCCCTGATCGCACTAGCCACCCGCGTGGACCTCAGATTCCAGGAACGATCCAAAGAGGTGTCCCGTGAGAGACGTCCGATACGGCATTCCTCTCCTCCGCAGAAGCCCGCCGTCCTTCAGTCAGCGTCGTCTGGTGTCTCTGTCCACGAGCCCATGCAGATTGACCGTTTGCGGCAGTCCGAACAACGCCGAGCAGAACGGCTCGCCAAGGGCCTCTGCTTCTACTGCGGAGAGGTCACACACCTGCTACGTTCCTGTCCAGAGAGGCCGGGAAACTCCAAAGCCTAGGGTTGGTAGGAGAGGCCACCCTAGGTGCTGGGACTCTCTCAGACCCGGTTACGTGGACTGTTCAAGTAACAACGGGAGAGACGCGGTTCACGGCCGAGGCGTACCTCGATTCCGGGGCAGCAGGCAATTTCATCCAGCAGGCCACGGTGGACAAGTACCAGGTGCCTGTTACTCCACTCGACAAACCCCTCGTGATTGCCTCTGTGGATGGGAGACCCCTCTCTGACACCATCTCGTGGATCACCAAGCCGGTGGAACTACGTATCGGTGCCCTGCACACCGAGAACATCGCTCTCTACGTCCTCCCACACATGTCTCATCAAATCCTGCTGGGACTCCCCTGGTTACGGACACACGAACCGTCAGTCAGCTGGTGTACTGGTGAAATCACCTGATGGGGCTCCTTTTGCCACGAGAACTGTCTGAAGACTATACAGCCCATCCGACGACCTCCGGTTCCGGAGTCCCTACCGGGACTGCCCTCGGCCTATTGGTCCTTTGCGGACGTCTTTGATAAAAAGGAGTCAGAGGTACTGCCGCCACATCGTCCTTATGACTGTGCCATCGACCTACTCCCGGGAACTACACCACCTCGAGGACGGATATATCCTCTGTCTCCTGCTGAAACAAGGGCCATGTCTGCCTACATCACGGAGAACCTGGCAAGGGGATTCATTCGGAGATCCTCCTCTCCTGCTGGAGCAGGCTTCTTCTTCGTTAAGAAGAAAGAGGGCGACCTACGCCCATGCATTGACTACCGGGGATTGAACCAAATCACCGTGAAAAATAAATACCCCCTGCCGCTCATCCCCGAATTGTTTGATCGGCTTAGAGGAGCTCGTGTGTTTACCAAGTTGGATCTTCGGGGTGCCTACAACCTGGTCCGCATCCGCTCTGGGGACGAATGGAAGACCGCATTCAATACTCGCGATGGGCACTATGAATACTGTGTGATGCCCTTCGGCCTCTGTAACGCACCAGCAGTCTTTCAGGAATTGGTGAACGACGTGTTCCGGGACCTTCTCTACGTCTGTGTGGTGGTGTATCTTGATGATATCCTGGTCTTCTCTCCGGACCTCCAGACCCACAGAGAGAACATGCAGCTGGTACTACAAAGACTGAGAGAGAATCGGCTGTACGCCAAGTACGAGAAGTGTGTCTTCGAGCAGTCTTCTCTTCCCTTCCTGGGTTACGTAATCTCCGATACCGGTCTGCAGATGGACCCGGAGAAGGTCTCTTCCATTCTCAACTGGCCCCCTCCTTCCGGACTGAAGGCAATCCAACGCTTTCTTGGATTCGCAAACTATTACCGTCAGTTCATCCCTCACTTCTCTGCCCTGACTGCACCTCTCTCCGCCTTGACCAAGAAGGGGGCTAATCCAAAGGACTGGTCACCTGCGGCCGACGCCGCGTTTGGCTCCCTGAAACAGGCATTTGCTTCTTCCCCTGTGCTCCACCGTCCTGAGTTAAACCGACAGTTCACCTTGGAGGTGGATGCCTCCTCCTCGGGAGCCGGAGCAGTGCTCATGCAGAAGTCCTCCTCCGGGAAGATGGTTACTTGCGGTTTCTACTCCAAGGGCTTCTCAGCACCTGAACGCAACTACACCATTGGTGACCGAGAGCTATTAGCAGTCAAACTGGCTCTGGAGGAATGGCGCTACTGTGTCGCCCTGGGCAAGCCAGGGGTCACAGGTCACAACACCACCACACCCCACATCCCAGGTAGGCACACCTAAGCTGAACCAAAAATCCTTGTTGCCTTCCTCCAGGAGTCTGATGATGCACACCAGGGGGTGGGCCAGGCGGTTGGCTCCGCCCACCAAGGAGCTCACAGCTCTGGAGGCAGGAAGTACCAGGCAGATTAGCCCGGGGAGGGCAAGAGTAAACTACGGAGTTGAGTGAGGAGCAGATAAGAGAAGTGAAAGTGAAGGAAAGAAAAGTGGTAAAGGAGGAAAGCAAGTGAGGTGACAAGAAGAAAGGAAAGCCTGAGAGCCCAGCTTTGTGTAGGGCCAGTACAGCAAGGTCAGCGACGGCGGTGACTGTCCGGAGGGGGACCATTTGGAAGTTCCTGGAAGGACCCCGTTGGCTGTGTGCCCGGTGGTCTGGAGCAGTGTTCCGAAGGACAGTCAGCACCAGGGCAGGGGCCTCTCGGACCCCGGCAAGGCTAGGAGTCGCCAAATTTGCCGAATCCGTCAGTGAAGGGGGACGTAGATTCCCCCAACAACCAAGTCCCGATTGAAGGCAACAGTCCAACCTGTACAACAGAGGCACCGCCACCGCCAGGGCACCAGTCTCTGAGGGCCAGCGCCTGCGGGCAAAGTGTAGTGCTCCTCCGGCCCAGCTTGAAGCCGGGGAGCGGGTTACCGGTGGGGACCCATCGCAACCATCCGTACATACAGGTGCAAGGAAGAGGGACATCACCGTCACCTGCCGGGAAAGCAAAGCAGCCGTCTGTGGGACCGTCCTACCAGCCGTTGGTATACCGTACAAACTGTGTCACGTCTCAGGCTGAGTGAGTACCACAGTGCCGCAAGGGTCCCAGCACCCACCAAGCCCTGCACCTCCCAAGCCATCACCGGGCCCCGGGATCACCAACCCCTACCCACGGAGGGGCAACACAACACCTGGCTGCTCCCCATCACCATCCCCGGGATCCCCGCATTAAGCAGCGGTGGTGCTACACATCACCACAACCGTGGGTGGCGTCACGGACATTTGGTTGTAGTTATGCTACAAATGTCTGGTGGCTGGTCACCACCATGCTATGCACGCCTGATCTTGGTTTGCAATATATTCCTCCTGTTGGTAGCTGTACACATTCAGTTGCCTCACCCTTTCCACAGGCATTGCTAATTAAGCACCATACTTGGATCTGGTCCGCCTTTATCAATGGTTGTTCTCTGGCACTGGGAGGGTCAGTTCTGATATAGTCCTGGTATGTGTAGAGCTTGCTCCACATGCTGGGACCTGGGCTGGTCTCTATCCACAAGTGCCTTTTTTGCAACATGGAAGCGGCTATATACAGGTTGCAGGTATGTGTGCTCCATTATGGTTCTGCTTTTAACTTTATCTAGGAGGCCGTATGGCACATGAAATACAGAATGTAGAGTAGGACCCCCCTATTGAGATTTGCCGTGACGTTGGCAGGGGTGGCTCAAAGAATTGATCAATTATTTGCTAAAAATCTCATTTATATTACAGTACAGTTGGAATAAATCTGTGAATTTTCACTTTTTATATGATGCATGCCAATTTCAGATCGTGCTGGTTCCCTTTTTTTCTCTGTTTTGACCGTAGTTATGCTACAAATCTGGTGTCTGACCAACACCATACCATGCACGCCTGATTTTGGCTTGCAATATATTCCTCCTGTTGGTAGCTGTTCAGACTCAGTTACCTCACCCCTTTCCACAGGCAATGCTAATTAAGCACCATTCTTGGATCTGGTCCGCCTTTATCAATGGTTGCTTTTTGACACTGGGAGGATCAGTTCTGATATAGTCCTGGTATGTGTAGGGCTTGCTCCACATGCTGGGACCTGGGCTGGTCTCTATCCACAAGTGCCTTTTTTGCAACATGGAAGCGGCTATATACAGGTTGCAGGTATGTGTGCTCCATTATGGTTCTGCTTTTAACTTTATCTAGGAGGCCGTATGGCACATGAAATACAGAATGTAGAGTAGGACCCCCCTATTGAGATTTGCCGTGACGTTGGCAGGGGTGGCTCAAAAAATTGATCAATTATTTGCTAAAAATCTCATTTTTTTATTATAGTACAGTTGGAATAAATTTGTGAATTTTCACTTTTTATATGATGCATGCCAATTTCAGATCGTGCTGGTTCCCTTTTTTTCTCTGTTTTGACCGTAGTTATGCTACAAATCTGGTGTCTGACCAACACCATACCATGCACGCCTGATTTTGGCTTGCAATATATTCCTCCTGTTGGTAGCTGTTCAGACTCAGTTACCTCACCCCTTTCCACAGGCAATGCTAATTAAGCACCATTCTTGGATCTGGTCCGCCTTTATCAATGGTTGCTTTTTGACACTGGGAGGATCAGTTCTGATATAGTCCTGGTATGTGTAGGGCTTGCTCCACATGCTGGGACCTGGGCTGGTCTCTATCCACAAGTGCCTTTTTTGCAACATGGAAGCGGCTATATACAGGTTGCAGGTATGTGTGCTCCATTATGGTTCTGCTTTTAACTTTATCTAGGAGGCCGTATGGCACATGAAATACAGAATGTAGAGTAGGACCCCCCTATTGAGATTTGCCGTGACGTTGGCAGGGGTGGCTCAAAAAATTGATCAATTATTTGCTAAAAATCTCATTTTTTTATTATAGTACAGTTGGAATAAATTTGTGAATTTTCACTTTTTATATGATGCATGCCAATTTCAGATCGTGCTGGTTCCCTTTTTTTCTCTGTTTTGACCGTAGTTATGCTACAAATCTGGTGTCTGACCAACACCATACCATGCACGCCTGATTTTGGCTTGCAATATATTCCTCCTGTTGGTAGCTGTTCAGACTCAGTTACCTCACCCCTTTCCACAGGCAATGCTAATTAAGCACCATTCTTGGATCTGGTCCGCCTTTATCAATGGTTGCTTTTTGACACTGGGAGGATCAGTTCTGATATAGTCCTGGTATGTGTAGGGCTTGCTCCACATGCTGGGACCTGGGCTGGTCTCTATCCACAAGTGCCTTTTTTGCAACATGGAAGCGGCTATATACAGGTTGCAGGTATGTGTGCTCCATTATGGTTCTGCTTTTAACTTTATCTAGGAGGCCGTATGGCACATGAAATACAGAATGTAGAGTAGGACCCCCCTATTGAGATTTGCCGTGACGTTGGCAGGGGTGGCTCAAAAAATTGATCAATTATTTGCTAAAAATCTCATTTTTTTATTATAGTACAGTTGGAATAAATTTGTGAATTTTCACTTTTTATATGATGCATGCCAATTTCAGATCGTGCTGGTTCCCTTTTTTTCCTCTGGAGGGGAAGGACAGATCCCGCTCGGGTACCGTGTGCTGGACTGTGGGTCAAGGGGTGCTGCCTGGGTTTTAGGGGCAGCATCAGGGCCAGGTTACTTGGGTGGGAGAGAGCGGAAACCGTGACCGTATACCGTTGAAACGTTAAAAGTAAAATGTGCCTCCCGTAAGGGAAGATTGTTGAAAATGTTATGTTGTTTAACCCTGTTATCCCCTTTTTACAGAAAAATAAAACCGGTGTAGGACGGCAGCCCGCGGACGGTCTGCGTTTTGCTAAGGGGGAATGTGTCGCCCTGGGCAAGCCAGGGGTCACAGGTCAAAACACCACCACACCCCACATCCCAGGTAGGCACACCTAAGCTGAACCAAAAATCCTTGTTGCCTTCCTCCAGGAGTCTGATGATGCACACCAGGGGGTGGGCCAGGCGGTTGGGTCCGCCCACCAAGGAGCTCACAGCTCTGGAGGCAGGAAGTACCAGGCAGATTAGCCCGGGGAGGGCAAGAGTAAACAACGGAGTTGAGTGAGGAGCAGATAAGAGAAGTGAAAGTGAAGGAAAGAAAAGTGGTAAAGGAGGAAAGCAAGTGAGGTGACAAGAAGAAAGGAAAGCCTGAGAGCCCAGCTTTGTGTAGGGCCAGTACAGCAAGGTCAGCGACGGCGGTGACTGTCCGGAGGGGGACCGTTTGGAAGTTCCTGGAAGGACCCCGTTGGCTGTGTGCCCGGTGGTCTGGAGCAGTGTTCCGAAGGACAGTCAGCACCAGGGCAGGGGCCTCTCGGACCCCGGCAAGGCTAGGAGTCGCCAAATTTGCCGAATCCGTCAGTGAAGGGGACGTAGATTCCCCCAACAACCAAGTCCCGATTGAAGGCAACAGTCCAACCTGTACAACAGAGGCACCGCCACCGCCAGGGCACCAGTCTCTGAGGGCCAGCGCCTGCGGGCAAAGTGTAGTGCTCCTCCGGCCCAGCTTGAAGCCGGGGAGCGGGTTACCGGTGGGGACCCATCGCAACCATCCGTACATACAGGTGCAAGGAAGAGGGACATCACCGTCACCTGCCGGGAAAGCAAAGCAGCCGTCTGTGGGACCGTCCTACCAGCCGTTGGTTTACCGTACAAACTGTGTCACGTCTCAGGCTGAGTGAGTACCACAGTGCCGCAAGGCACAGCGCTGTCCCCGCGTCCCAGCACCCACCAAGCCCTGCACCTCCCAAGCCATCACCGGGCCCCGGGATCACCAACCCCTACCCACGGAGGGGCAACACAACACCTGGCTGCTCCCCATCACCATCCCCGGGATCCCCGCATTAAGCAGCGGTGGTGCTACACATCACCACAACCGTGGGTGGCGTCACGGACATTATCCCAACATCCCAAAACCCCCCTTTCACTCACGGGCGAGGAGTGCCGCTCGAGGAAACCCCCGGGATCCGGCCTACGGCTCGAGCCACCACTGAGCAGCCGGACCCGAGCAGAAGGGGTGAGCGCGGTGTGCTGACACCCTCCTCCCCGCCCGCGACAATACCTTCTGGAGGGAGCAGTGTACCCCGTGATCATTTACACAGACCACAAGAACCTGGAATACCTGCGGTCCGCTCAGCGACTGAACCCACGGCAAGCCAGGTGGTCCTTGTTCTTTGCCAGGTTCGATTTTCAGCTCCATTTTCGACCCGCGGACAAGAATGTGCGAGCAGATGCCTTGTCCAGGTCATTCATGCCCATGGAACAGGAGGAGGAGACATCCCAGCCCATCATCTGCCCAAGTAAAATCATTCCGGTGGCCCCTGTCACCCTGGCCCAGATACCGCCCGGGAAGACCTATGTCTCTGAGACTGACAGGCAAAAAGTGTTGCACTGGGGCCATGCCTCGAAAATAGCCAGCCATGCTGGTCAGAAGAAAACATGGAGTACAATTGTACGTCACTACTGGTGGCCATCCCTTCGCACGGACGTCGCTTCTTTTGTCTCAGCCTGCTCCTCTTGTGCCAGGAACAAGACGCCCAAACACCTGCCATATGGTTGTCTTCTGCCTTTGCCTATACCCTCCGTTCCGTGGCAACACATTGCAATGGACTTTATTACAGACTTGCCCCTGTCCTCCGGACACACAGTCATATGGGTCGTGGTGGATCGGTTCTCCAAAATGGCTCATTTCGTCCCTATGGCTGGACTGCCCTCTGCCCAGGAGCTCGCTGACGCTTACATACAGCACATCTTCCGATTGCATGGCTTTCCATCACACATTGTGTCCGATAGAGGAACTCAGTTTACCTCCCGCTTCTGGAGGGCCCTCTGCAAACATCTGGGAGTGGCTCTGGACTTTTCTTCAGCCTACCATCCTCAGTCGAATGGCCAAGTGGAACGAGTCAATCAGATCTTGACCTCCTTCTTACGTCACTACGTTAACGCCCATCACAACGACTGGTCCACGCTTCTTCCTTGGGCAGAATTCTCCCATAACCACCACGTCAGCGAGTCCTCCTCCAGCTCTCCCTTCCATGTCATTTACGGACTTCAGCCTTCCGTCCCTTTACCTGTATCCTCTTCCTCGGATGTCCCTGCTGCTGATGCTGTAGTCCGTGACTTTACAATAATTTGGGACTCTGTCAAGACGTCCCTTGGACGTGCTTCCCTGCGGATGAAGAGACACGCAGACAAGAGGCGTCTGGATCCTCCGTGTTTCTCTCCAGGAGATCTGGTCTGGCTTGCTTCCAAGTACGTCCGATTGAAGCTACCATCATACAAGCTGGGTCCTCGCTACATCGGGCCGTTTAAAGTCCTCAGCAAAATAAATGAGGTCTCCTACAAGCTGCAGCTCCCGGCCACGATGAGAATACCCAACTCCTTCCACGTCTCCCTGCTCAAGCCAGTTGTCCTTGGTCCCTTCTCCGCTGCTGCCAGTTCTGCTCCTCCTCCTATTGCTGATGATGACATCTATGCGGTAAGGGATATCGTGGCCATGAAACCCGTACGGGGCCGACAGTTCTTCCTGGTGGACTGGGCAGGGTATGGTCCTGAGGATAGGTCCTGGGAACCCCGGGAGAATGTGGGTACTCCCCTGATACGTGCCTTCCTGTCCCGGTTGCGGGGAGGGGGGCGTGGGGGAAGGGGTACTGTCACGCTCCCCGGCTCCCCTGCCACGCTCCCCGGCTCCCCTGCCTCGCTCCCCGGCTCCTTTGCCAGGCGTCCCCCGCTCCACAGCCTCCATGCCCCATCACCTGCGGTCCCCAGGCAGCCCGGTCCCCACTCCCGGCGCCCGTCGGCAACTCTGCTCCAGCCCGGCTCTCCTGCCTCCTGTTCACCGCTCCCTGCTCTGGCTTCTGGCACCCGGGCCTCGCGCATGCGCATTAGGGCGCGCGCGCGCGGTCATTGACCCTCTCTTAAAGGGCCAGTGTCCTCAAACAGGTTATTGAAGAATCAGGTACAGGGTATATAGGGAGATCCTTTCCAAGTGGGCGGGGCCTGTTCGTGTTTTGCTAAGCTAGGAGTCAGGTCTCCTTGTGTCTTGCGGTATACTTACCTATCTCTCTCCTAGAGCCGCTCCTGCCTCGCCAACCGGTCCTGACGATACCCGAACCCCGAACGGTGACGGTCTGCCATCCCGTCAGTTCATACCATCTCCGATCCCTGTGGTGACCCGTCTTCTCGCTCCGTCGGTTCTGGACTCTGCCTGACGTCATCTCAGCCTCCGAACCTGAGCTCCGTCACCCGGACTACCTTCAGTGACTCCGTGGTCCCAGGGACTTCTACACTCCACACCTCTGAACGGACTGTCCTGCTACCCGTAGTGCTCCGGCTACCGGGCACCTTGCCTTCGGTGAGGTGTTCAGCCCAGTGGATCCACCTCCTGGGTCTGCCCGTCCACCTGGCCATAACATCAGGTCATTACAGGGTATTATGCAATCTGCCCTTCTGCACAGTATCCACCCTCCTTGGTTACGGATCTGGGTCCGTTGGTGCTGCTAACAGCTTAGTCAATCGAAATCCTAGGAACACTTCACACTTTACCCACCAGACACACCATTGGGGGGCGTGAAGGGAATAGGGCTGCCCACATGGGGGGTTGGTGAGAGGGAAGTGAAGAAAGTGACAGTTGAGCAAGAGTTGAGCAGAGAGGAGGTGTAGGAGAAGTGACTCTCTGAGAGGGAGAGGTCACGGAGGAGAGCTCCTGAGTACTAGGTGGCAGAAGTTTGTCTGGGCCTGGTAGGAGCTGGAACCCCGGTCGCAGGGGATAGTGTCAGGGGGCACGGATAGCCAAAGAGGGCAACAGGCGGCCTTGAGCTATTACCGGGCAGGGGCCATGGCACGACGGGGTATGTGGACCCCAGGCCGGAAAGTAGCTTCACGCATTCCGGTAATTTACCTGACAGGGTTGAAGACTTCAAGTGTCATCCCCAACCCGCTCCAAAATCGGGGTACTAGCGCACCGATGGGATAGGACTTTCCCACTACAGTCCAAAGAAATCCTACACGTGAACCCTGAGAGCAAGCTCACTCCGTTAGCCATACGGGTCAGCGGGACCCGGAGAGTTTTATACTCACGGGTCCAACAGAGACAGAGGTGCCAAGGACAGGTCCACAGGCTAACAGCAACACCAAGGGCACGGACCCAAGCATGCTCCCTACAAGCTGCAGTGGTGCCCAGAATTCTGGTTTACAAGCTGTCGTTGTTGTTATTTCCTGGACTGAGTGAGTACATTTAAAAACCTCTGTTCCTACTCCCTACGTCACCCAAGCACCACATCACCCCAACGGGCCCCGGGACACAAACCCCCTACCCACGGAGGGGTTAAACTTAAGGCTGCCACACCATCGTCACCCGGTTCCCCGACGGCAGCGGTGGTCTCTCCCATTACCACACACCGTGGGTGGCGTCACAAACTTTCCATTCCCCCTTGTAAATATACCCCCCTTAAATTGAAGGGCCGCACGACCCCCGGGTCTGGAGACCCCTCGAGCCACCACGGATCCGGATCCGAGCAGCAGCCCGGCTGCTGTCACGGGGGCGGCACAAAACCATGAACTACTTATCTACAGATGACTCAGGTAGAAGTTCAGCAATGATACCACAGATGAGTACAAGCCAACAGCTTACAACCAGAGCTTGAAAGAATGCAATAATATTACCAGAACCAGTCCAAAGAGGATGGCAGTATTTAAGCACAAGGGTAATGCTTAGAGAGCCGGTTGCCTAGAAAGCTGTCGGTGCCCAGAATTGGATGAAGGAGAGCGGTATTAAGGGGAAGGAGGCTAAGACAGCGGAATATAGAGGACGCAGTCCAAGATAGCTGAAGACAGCACTCGTGGGTCTTACTATGTCGGGGACCAGCAGCAGGGGTGACGGACACAAGTAAGGGGTACTTTGCACGTTGCGACATCGCTACTGCGATATCGTCGGGGTCAAATCGAAAGTGACGCACATCCGGCGCCGGTAACGACATCGCAACGTGTAAAGTCTAGATGCGCCGATAAACGATCGCAAAAGCGTCGTAAATCGGTGATCGGTGTAGCGTCGGACATTTTCATAATGTCGCACCAATAGGAGATACGATGTTGTTCTTCGTTCCTGCAGCAGCACACATCGCTGTGTGTGAAGCCGCAGGAGCGAGGAACATCTCCTTACCTGCCTCCACCGGCTATGCGGAAGGAAGGAGGTGGGCGGAATGTTTACGTCCCGCTCATCTCCGCCCCTCCTCTTCTATTGGCCGTGTGACGTCGCTGTGACACCGCACGAACCGCCCCCTTAGGAAGGAGGCGGGTCGCCGGCCAGAGCGACGTCGCAGGGCAGGTAAGTGCGTGTGAATCTGCCGTAGCGATAATGTTCACTACGGCAGCTATCACAAGATATCGCATGTGCGACGGGGGAGGGTACTATCGCGCTCGGCATCGATAGCATCGGCTAGCGATGTCGCAGCGTGCAAAGTACCCCTACGTGTTGTGTACCCTACCCGAAGTTGGTTCCGCACATAGAGTCTTCTGGGCAAAGGAGAGCAGCGGGGCCTTCACCCTCCTTCACCTAATCATCCACAAAATGATATATCAATCTGCACTGCAAATTATGATGTTTAATGTTTAAAGTTCCCTTTAAAACTTAACTTATCAACTCAATCATTGAGATGGATGCCCCCAGACCTCGTAAATCTCTTGAAAAAAAACCCCTTTTCTTAAGGCTTTAGTTTTCTGACTTTACGCCAACTCGTTTGTCAACTAGATATAGATTTATTTCCAGAGCATATCTCAAATGCCCGCTTCCCAATTAGATTGACACGTACCGCGAGCATCTGTGCACCAAACGCATGTGGTCGTAGTCTGTTCCTTTATGCAACAAATAATAAAACAAAGCTGTAACACACAAACATGCACAGCAACGTCTCCGTGTGCGTCCTCCAACTGGAAACAATGGGCCCTTCTGGGCATTTTGAGTATGTGATTTGCCGGTGCTGGTCTAGATTAATGAATCTTGGCAGGATTCATTTCTGGAGAAGGTACGATATATATTCTCCATTTATATTACTTAGGATGTTATTACAAAACACCAAACACAACAAAACAAGAGGCATCCTACAGATGTAGCAGAGCTCGGTGTGCCAGAAAACTATGTTCATGTTTCCTTATTCCATTTGTGCATATTTTTTTATTGATTTTTTTGGTGTTTCGCTCTTTTTTTTATTTGCACCATATTCACCTTTCCATTTGCACCCTTTTAAGTTTATTTTCTGTGTTTGCCTGATTTTTTTTTTGTGGGCAGAGTTTTCATTTTCACCTGAAAGTCATGAACTGCAGACAAATATAATATAATAATAATAATTAATAATAATAATAATAATAATAATAATAATAATAATAATAATAATAATAAAAATAATAATAATAATAATAAGAAGAAGAAGAAGAAGAATCATATATACCATGTTCATGAATTCTGTGCAAAAAAAAAAAAAAATAATAATATATGTTGTTTTGCACAGAATTCATCAACATGGTATATATGATTATTATTATTATTAATAATAATAATAATAATAATAATAATAATAATAATCATATATGCCATGTTGATGAATTCTGTGGAAAAAAACATAATAATAATATATGTTGTTTTGCACAGAATTCATCAACATGGTATATATGATTATTATTATTATTATTATTATTATTATTATTATTTTTTATTATTTTTAAATAATAATAATAAAAAAACAATTATAATAATATATACCAGGTTGATGAATTCTACGCAAACCCCCATAAAAATAATATAATAATACTACTAATAATATATATATATATATATATATATATATATATATATATATATATCATGTTGACGAATTTTGCATAAAAAAGATAATAATATAATATTAGTGATAATAATAATAATAATAATAATAATAATCATAACATATACCATGGTGATGAATTATGCACAAAAAAATAATAACATAATAATAGAAATAATAATAATATATACCATGTTGATGAATTCTGTGCAAAAAACATACTAATAATAATAATAATAATATGTTTTTTGCACATAATTCATCAACATGGTATATATGATTATAATAATAATAATAATAATAATAATAATAATAATAATATATACCAGGTTGATTAATTCTGCACAAAACCCCCATAAAAATGACACAATAATACTACTAATAATAATATATACCATGTTGATTAATTTTGTGTAAAAACATAATAATATAATATTATTGATGATAATAATAATAATAATAATATACCATGGTGATTAATTATTCACACAAATATAATAATAATAATAACATAATAATATAAATAATAATAATAATAATAATAATAATAATAATAATAATAATAATAATAAACCATGGTGATGAATTCTGCACAAAAAAACCCCAAAATAATTTAATGGGTACGGAAAGTATTCAGACCCCTTTAAATATTTCACTCTTTGTTTCATTGCAGCCATATGGTAAATTAAAAAAAGTTCATTTTTTTTCACATTAATGTACACTCTGCACCCCATCCCCCATCTTGACAGAAAATGTAGACATTTTTGCAAATTTATTAAACAAAAAACACTGAAATATCACATGGTCATAAGTATTCAGACACTTTGCTCAGACACTCATATTTAAGTCCCATGCTGTCCATTTCCTTGTGATCCTCCTTGAGATGGTTCTACTTCTTCATTGGAGTCCAGCTGTGTGTATTTAAACTGATAGGACATGATTTGGAAAGGCATACACCTGTCTATATAAGAGCTCACAGCTCACAGTGCATGTCACACCAAATGAGAATCATGAGGTCAAAGGAACTGCCCAAGGAGCTCAGAGACAGAATTGTGGCAAGGCACAGATCTGGCCAAGGTTACAAAAGAATTTCTGCAGTACTGAAGGTTCCTAAGAGCACAGTGGCCTCCATAATTATTAAATGGAAGAAGTTTGGGACCACCAGAACTCTTCCTAGACCTGGCCGTCCAGCCAAACTGAGCAATCGTGGGAGGAGAGCCTTTGTGAGAGAGGTAAAGAAGAACCCCAAGATCACTGTGGCTGAGCTCCAGAGATGCAGTAGGGAGATGGGAGAAAGATCCAGAAAGTCACCTATCACTGCAGCCCTACATCAGTCGGGCCTTTATGGCAGAGTGGCCCAACGGAAGCCTCTCCTCAGTGCAAGACATATGAAAGTCCGCATAGAGATTGCAAAAAAACAAAGGACTCCCAGACTATGGGGAATAAGATTCTCTGGTCTGATGAGACCAATATAGGACTTTTTGGTGATAATTCTAAGCGTTATGAGTGGAAAAAAACAGGCACTGCTCATCACCTGCCCAACACAATCCCAACAGTGAAACATGGTGGTGGCAGCGTCATGCTATGGGGGTGTTTTTAAGCTGCAGGGACAGGATGACTGGTTACAATTGAAAGAAAGGTGAATGTGGCCAACTGCAGAGATATCCTGGAAGAAAACCCTCCAGAGTGCTCTGAACCTCAGAGGTGGCCAAAGGTTCACCTTCCAATAGGACAATGACCCTAAGCACACAGCTAAAATAACAAGGAGTGGCTTCAGAACAACTCTGTGACCATTCTTGACCGGCCCAGCCAGAGCCCTTGTAACGCCTGGTCCCACCAGACCCCGGGGGGGCTCTCCCTCACATCTGCCCAGTCCCAGCATGGCTCCCACGTGCACTCCTGCCCCCACTCCCAGGCAGCGAAGGCCTTCCTCTTACCGGTCCCATGGCTCTGCAGACGCTGCTCCCACTCCCAGGCCTGCTGCAGTCTCCTCCTCACACAGAATTGCTGTAAGTGACTCTAGGCTGCGCACGAGGCCACGCCCCCTTTCTTAAAGTGGCATGCCCCATTTTCTGGAAGTGACCTCAGAGGTCACCTGTTGCCTAATAGGTATTTAAGTTCACCTCCCCCGGCAGCAGGCGCCCGAGCAACGCCTCTATTAGTGCATTGCCAGTGTCCAAATCCGTTTGTGCTATTATTTGATATCCGTGCATTTGTTACCTGGTTCTAATCCTGTGTCTCACCGTAGTGCCATCTGTACCATTCCGGCTGTGGACGTCACCACTTATACCTACCGTGGACGTCACCGTGCCATACCTGCCGTGGACACTATCTATACATACCCGCAGTGGACGTCATCGCTCATACCGACAGTGGACGTCACCGTGCCCTACCTGCTGTGGACATTATCTGTACCGTACCTGCTGTGGACGTCACCTGCTGTGAACATGTCCGGTGCCGTTTCCGTGTTCTGCCGGCTGTGGACGTCACAACCTTGCTACACCTGGCCCTACAGAGACTCCTACTACCGGTTCCTGGCTGCCGTTCATTTAGGCCTTCTGGGGAGGCGCCGCACAGTCCCTGTATAAGGGTTCGCTGCTGGTCGCCTTCTCGGGGGAGTCCGGTGCACGGTCCAGTGGGTCCACCTCCGGACGCTCGCCGCTCCTCGGTGAGCGTAACAGCCCTGACCTAAACCCAATTGAGCATCTCTGGAGAAACCTGAAAATGGCGTCCACCAACGTTCACCATCCGACCTGACGGAACTAGAGAGGATCTGCAAGGAAGAATGGCCGAGGATCCCCAAATCCAGGGAAGGAAAACTTGTGGCATCATTCCCAAGAAGACTCATGGCTTTACTAGCTCAAAAGGGAGGGTTGCCTTCTCAATACTGAGCAAAGAGTCTGAATACTTATGACCATGTGATATTTAAATTTTTCTTGTTTAATAAATTTGCAAAAATTTCTACATTACTGTTTTTTTCCTGTCAAGATGGGTGATGGGGTGCAGAGTGTACATTAATGAGAAAAAAATGAACTTTTTTGAATTTACCAAATGGCTGCAATGAAACAGAGTGAAAAATTTAAAGCAGTTTGAATACTTTCCGTACCCAGTGTATTATAATAATAGTAATAATAATAATAATAAGAAGAAGAAGAAGAAAAAATAATAATAATAATATATACCAGGTTGATTAATTCTGTGCAATCCCCCATAAAAATAATAATATTATTGATAATAATAAGAGTAAAATAATAACAATAACAATATATACCACGGTGATTAATTCTGCGCAAAAAAACCCATAATATTACTACTAATAATTATTATTTTGTTCTGTCATTTTGTCTCTCATAGTTGTGGTCACCTATGATGTCAATTACAGGCCTCTCTCATCTTTTTAAGTGGGAGAACGTGCACAATTGGTGGCTGACTAAATACTTTTTTTCCCCACTGTATGATCCACCAACTTGTTACATGCCCCCCCCATATTGGTACATATGGTATGATACCCCATCCTGATACATGGTCCCTCATCCTGGTACAAGGCCCCTATCCTGGTATATATGATCCCCCATCCTGGTACATGGTCCCCCATCCTTTTACATGGCCCCGGTTTCCTGGTACATATGATCTCCCATCATGGTTCATGGCCCCCCCAATCCTGGTACATATGATGCCCCACCCTGTTAAATGCCACCATCCTGGTACATATGATCCCCCACCCTGGTTCATGGCCATCATCCTGGTATATGGCCCCCCATATTGATAAATATGATACCCCATCCTGATACATGGCCTCTCATCCTTGTACGTGGCCACCCATGCTGGTATATATGATCCAAATCCTGGTAAATGCCCCCATCCTGATGTATATGATCCCCCATCCTGGTAAATGCCCCCATACTGATATATATGATCCCCCATCCTAGTACATGCCCAACCATCCTAGTACATATGATCCCCCATCATGGTACATGGCCACTCATCCTGGTACATGGCCCCCCATCCTGGTACATATGATCCCCATCCTGGTACATGTCCCCTCATCCTGGTACATATGATCCCCCATCCTGGTACATGTCCCCTCATCCTGGTACATATAATCCCCCATCAAGGTACATGGCCACTCATCCTGGTACATGGCCCCCCATCCTGGCACATATGATCCCCCATCCTGGTACATGTCCCCTCATCCTGGTACATATGATCCCCCATCCTGGTACATGTCCCCTCATCCTTGTACATATAATCCCCCATCATGGTACATGGCCACTCATCCTGGTACATGGCCCCCCATCCTGGTACATATGATCCCCCATCCTGGTACATGTCCCCTCATCCTGGTACATATGATCCCCCATCCTGGTATATATAATCCCCCATCCTGGTACATGGCCCCCATCATGCTGCACACAAGCTGATCAGTGTGTGAGAGTGCAGTGCTGACTGCATGAGATGAGGATGCCACGTTGCGGGGGATCGGAGGAAGGGTGAGTATAAGTTGCTCGTACTCCACATTTCTGCTCACATCATGAAGCAAAAAAGATACAGAGCGACGGCTTGTTTCGTGAAACTTTGGTGCACTCTTAACTCAAGGTTTTACTGTAGTATTAGATAAAGTGGAGTCAGTCGTATTTGGGTTTCTTGGACTGGGACCTAGAAACTTGAAGTTACGTCTTGTGAGCACTTATCACAACCCTCTATCAGTCACCTTGGAGCAGAGCGACGAGACGGACCTTTAAAAAGTATCCGAGAAATTCCTATACCTTATACAAAAAATGATCATAAGTTCGTAAAAGCGTCTCCTAAAAATTGGGGTTAGATAAGTGACCCCATACATTCTCCACATGCTGCAGTTTATGGATAATGACACATGGGATCAGCCTCCCAAAAATATAGATTGTGAAAAGAGTACGGAGAATCTTTAGGAAGGCCGGCGTCTGCAGATGATGGATTCGGTAAGTGACAGGGTAATATAGTCTAATAAGGGGATGGCGGTTGTACTACATGGAAGCCCTTTGGCTGACTTTCAAGACTTTCATACTTGTTGGGGGAGGTCGGTAATACTAGGTAGTAAAAACCTGGAGAGAACGAGTTATTGCCTGGATAACATTAGGAATCAGAGAAAATGGATACCTTTAATGATAATACTTTGTAATGGCTGTGGGTTTAATAAAAAGAAAAAATTATAGGGATTTCCGCACCATAAAATATCATATTCATTATCCAAAATACCAGTTTGCCATTGCATATGATGTAGTAGAGTCCGGTGTAACAATTACTTACATTGTATGGCGCCTCCTGGTGTTCAAAGTGTATAGCGATGAGCACGTCCTCCTATTGGGCTGATCCATGGTGGACACACATGCTCAGTCACTCTCCACACCACCAGGTCGCAGCATAGTGAACACTACATAACAGTCAATAGACATAGCTTACAGTCCTGCTTGTCAGGAAAGGAGCAAAGGTTCTGTAGTAAAAAGGCACAAGAGTTGGTAAGACTTCTTCAGTGGAGAAAATATTGTTATCTGCCAGCAGGGGAGGGAGACTGATTCTGTTCGGAGCCCAACGTCCGCAGCAAGAAGGGGCAGCACTCGTAGAATTAGGTGTCTTATCTGCTTATTAGAAAAGTAGTAGAGTGTGCAAATGAAGCAGAAAAAGACACCTTTAGTAAGGGAAGTAAGAAAAGGCTATACTGCCAGCTGCCAGAGGGGGAAGGACACTGATTCTATCCATAAGGAAAAATGATACAAAAATTATTTTTTTCTGTTAGAAATACTACAAAATTCTGTAAGGAATAGTGACAGTATCTTGGAACTTTAAGTATGATTTATAAGATAACACATACTTTTTGAATGGTGGAAGTGCTAGGCAGTAGTGCCCAAGAAATTTTCAAAGTCTTCCACAAGAGCTTTCTTTTTTCCAGTAATCTGGAAGAGTTGGTAAATATTGACATTAGCCTTTGACCAGGAGAGTAACGACATGGCCAATTTCAGCGGGGCATCCGCCAACCCTAGCACCTCCTTCAGCTGGATGTACGTCCAAGGACTCACATGCGGCTGAAGAGTATTGGGGAGCAAAGTCCCATTGTTTCCCTGCCCTCCAATACACGCCACTGGTAAATCAGATGCCTCCGGCTGCCATCGGCATGTTAGGGATTGGCGTCGCATGGCAGTGATGTCATACATTGCCATAGCAAGCACACAATGTCAGCTGGTGACCTCTGCTGCAGCTACAAAAGAGGACGCCGCATGTAGTAGGAGAGGGGGAAAATTAGATTTTTTTTTGTTTTATGCGTTAGACAACAGCGGCAGAATGGGGAGATATATACTAGGAAGGGCCCATGATGGGGTACATGTATACCAGAAAGGGGCCCAGGATGGGGGATATATATACCAGGAGGGTAGACATATATACCAGGAAGGGGGACATATATAACAAGATGAGCCCAGGATGGGGGACATATATACCATGAAGGAGCCCGGGATAGGGGACATATATACTCCCCTGCCTATGGCAGAAAAAAGACTGCTTTATTGGATGGGAGACATGCTTACCCGGGGGGGACACATATTTACCAGGATGGGGAACATGTATAGCAGGATGGGTGACATATATATCAGGATGGTGGACAAAATATACCTGGATGAGGGACATATATACCAGGATGGGGGACATATATACCAGGATGGGGGACATATATACAAGGATGGGGGATATATATACCAGAAAATAGCCCAGGATGGGGGACATATATACCAGGAAGGGAAAAATATATACCAGGATGGGCCCAGGATGGGGGACATATATACCAGGAAGGGGCCTAGGATGGGGGACATATATACCAGGATGGGGGACATATATACAAAGATGGGGGATATATATACCAGAAAATAGCCCAGGATGGGGGACATATATACCAGGAAGGGGGACATATATACCAAGATGAGTCCAGGATGGGGGACATATATACCATGAAGGAGGCCAGGATGGGGGACATGTATACTCCACTGCCTATGGCAGAAAAAAGACTGCTTTATTGGATGGGAGACATGCTTACCAGGATGGGGGACATATTTACCAGGATGGGGAACATATATACCAGGATGGGTGACATATATATCAGGATGGGGGGCAAAATATACCAGGATGGGGAACATATATACCAGGATGGGGAATATATATAACAGGATGGGGAACATATATACCAGGATGGGGGACATATATACAAGGATGGGGGATATATATATACCATAAAATAGCCCAGGATGGGGGACATATATACCAGGAAGGGGGAAATATATACCAGGATGGGCCCAGGATGGGGGACATATATACGCTACTGCAGAAAAAAGACTGCTTTATTGAAAATATTCCAGAACTGTTTTAGAATTTGGACACGGGCATGGATCCAGGAAAAGGAACCCTAAATAGCCAAAGGAGTTATCTGACTGTTTGCTTACACAGTATATAATACAGAAAGGTCTCAGCTCGAGATCTCCCATATTGGCCTTCTAGGTTCTCCACCTGTGGCATCTGTACACCACAGGGTACATACAATGTGTTTAGGGTCTACTTACACCGTGAAATTCTTAAAGGGCTTTACCTTCCATTGTATGTAATTATAAATATACTTGAGCGTCAAGGATTTCCAACATTTCGGATGCTAGGAAGTGTTGTAAAGGAGAACATTGGGATACCTGTTGTCAGTCGCTTTCCGCACATAAAATTGGTGCCGCACACCCAGCTGCTACTTGCTGAGCTTGTTCAGTTCCTTTGAAATATGATCACAGTCAATGGTACAAGAGAGTGGTCCTCAAGGATTATCCCTAAATCAGTGACAGCATTCCATTATGTAACAGACCAAACTTGTCAAATGACAGCTCTACTGCTGGGGCAGATATAAAAAGGATTTGGAGAAAAGACCGGTATTTATAGGCTTTGTTGTAATCTTAGGAAAGGCACACGCGCAAACTAGACCCTAACACTGTCCAAAATGGAAATAGAAGAATACATGCCAAAGTAATGCTCCCATATACAACCAGTATAGTAGCACTATACAGCATATGTGACAACTGTCCCCGTTTTCTAGAAACAAGCCTGGCAAATTTACGGTGTATCTTACAGAATCGGGGAAGGGTTTACACTACTGGCAATTTTCAGCAGGACCAGGGGTCCTTATATTGCCAACTTCGATGTCGATAACAA
Source organism: Anomaloglossus baeobatrachus (assembly GCF_048569485.1). Lineage (NCBI taxonomy): Eukaryota > Metazoa > Chordata > Amphibia > Anura > Aromobatidae > Anomaloglossus > Anomaloglossus baeobatrachus. Next base: position 37,250,057 of record NC_134356.1, on the reverse strand, counting down.
TGTATATACAGTCCCTGACAGAAGTTCTGTCGCTTATCCATGTTATGTAAATAAAAGCTTATAACCTGACTTTAAATTCATCCATTGGTTTTATAAATTACTGTTTTGAAAGCTGAAACCCTCACAAATTTGGTTTAGGTTATTATGAAAATAAAGTTGCTGCAAAGCTGAAATATTGATCATTTAATAAACACAGAAAGGTCAGATTTTGGCAAGACAAAAGTTTTGTCGCCCACAGAAAGTAATGGGAAATTCAAACAAATAATTAACTTCTAATACAAAGATATGTTGCATAACATTGGTGAATTAAGTTGTGGTGCTATTAGAGCCATATTTAATACTAGAAGGTGGCCCGATTCTACGCATCGGGTATTCTAGAATTTACGTATTGTGTAGTTAATGTATGATTTTTGTTATATATATATATAGATGTTGTTGTGTGTAGTTACCAAGTGTTTGTGTAGGGCGCTGTACATGTTCTGGGTGTTGTCTGGGTGTGGCGGGGGGTGAGAGCAGTGTTGTTTGTGTGTTGCGTTGTGTGTGTTGCGTTGTTTGTGGAGCGCTGTGTGTCTGTAGCATTGTGTGTGTGTGTTGCGCGGTTTGTGTGTGTGTGGTGTGTTTTGGGGGGAGATATGTTTTGTGCAATGTGTGTGTTGTGCGGTATGTGCGTATATTTGTGTGTGCCGCGGTGTTTGTGTGTTGGGTGTTGTGTGTGTGCGGCGTTGTCTGTGTGTGTGGGTGTCTGTGTAGGGCGGTGTTTGTGGTTCCCAGTGTGTGTGTGGTGTGTTGTGCAGTGCGTGTGTGGCGGTGTGTGTGTGTTTTGGGGGGAGGTGTGCACCCCCCATCGTGCTCCATCCCTCATGCTGCGCACCCCCCATCGTGCTCCATCCCCCATGCTGCGCACCCCCCATCGTGCTCCATCCCCCATGCTGCATACCCCCCATCGTGCTCCATCCCCCATGCTGCGCACCCCCCATCGTACTCCATCCCCCATGCTGCGCACCCCCCATCGTGCTCCATCCCCCATGCTGCATACCCCCCATCGTGCTCCATCCCCCATGCTGCGCACCCTCCATCGTGCTCCATCCCCCATGCTGCGCATCCCCCATCGTGCTCCATCCCCCATGCTGCGCACTCCCCATTGTGCTCCATCCCCCATGCTGCGCACTCCCCATCGTGCTCCATCCCCCATGCTGCGCACTCAAAACGTGCTCCATCCCCCATGCTGCGCACTCCCAAACGTGCTCCATCCCCCATGCTGCGCACCCCCCATCGTGCTCCATCCCCCATGCTGCACACCCCCCATCGTGCTCCATCCCCCATGCTGCGCACTCCTCATCGTGCTCCATCCCCCATGCTGCGCACCCCCCATCGTGCTCCATCCCCCATGCTGCGCACCCCCCATCGTGCTCCATCCCCCATGCTGCGCACCCCCCATCGTGCTCCATCCCCCATGCTGCGCACTCCTCATCGTGCTCCATCCCCCATGCCGCGCACTCCCCATCGTGCTCCATCCCCCATGCTGTGCACCCCCCATCGTGCTCCACAGTCACACATCAGACAGTATACACGCACACATCTGATCGCATACACTCACACCCCACTACTGCCTGTGCCCTCCGGTGGGCGGTCCCAGCAGCTGTGCTGTACGCAGTGCTCCTCTGCCTTTTGCCGACACGCACACATCCGATCGCATACACGCACACATCTGATCGAATACACGCACACATCCGATCGCATAGACGCACACACCCGATCGCATACACGCACACACACGATGACCATATCGCACATATGCGCTCACACTCACAACATCTGGAGATACCACATGCTTCCGGCCATGTGATCCTCCGGCAGGTCCTGGAAGGTCACTGCACAGTATCGCCACCGAGAAGTAAGCGATATCACTGGATGTTGTGAGTGTGTGGATGCGATCTGATGTGTGTGTGTGGTGTGTGTGAGAGTGAGTGTGATCTGATGTGTGTGTGTGTGTCTGTTCTTATGTGTGTGCGTGTGTGTGTGTTCCGCCACTGCAGGACCTTGATGCGCTCACCTGGGAGCCGGTGTACGCTGGTAACCATGCTACACAATATTACCTGATGTGTACCATGGTTACCAGCGTACCCGCCCCCCGCACGCACGGGATCCCACACCAGCGTACACCGGCAACCCCAGCAATGCGAGGGTATGTGTCGGCTGGGTTGCCGGCGTACGCTGGTGTGGGCTCCCGGGGGTACAGCACTCACCTGGGAGTCGGGGCTCCGTGTCGGTTCAGGGAATGCATGCGGGGGGCGAGGCCAGAGCGAGCGTGCAATGCGTGAGGGGGGCGGGGCGTGGCCGAGTTGCCAATGCATGCAGGGGGCCAGGGAGAGAGGCCAATCCGTGTGGGGGGGCGGAGCCTGGGCGAGTGGCCAATCCGTGCGGGGGGGAGGAGCCGAGGCGAGGCGAGCGGCCAATGAGACGCTTGTCGCGGTAATGACAGAATTTTGGAGCAAGACAGACAGACAGACAGAATAAGGCAATTATATATATAGATTTTGTGTGACTTCCATGAGCTTGAAGGACTACATCCATGCGGTTCAACAATGATTCATACAATTTATTGATGAAGTCATCAGGAATAGCAGAGAATGCAGTCTTACATGCCTCCCAGAGTTCATCTAGATTCTTTGGTTTTGTCTTCCAAGCTTCCTCTTTCATCTTACCCCAAACATGCTCAATGATGTTCATGTCTGGTGACTGGGCTGGCCAGTCCTTGAGCACCTTGATCTTCTTTGCCAGGAGGAACTTTGTTGTAGAGATGGATGTATGAGATGAAGCACCATCCTGCTGCAGAATTTGACCCCTTTTATGATTGGGAATGTAAGAGGTAGCTAATACTTCTTGATATTTTAGGCTATTGATGTTGTCTTCCATCTTGCAAATGTTTTGCACACCCCCATACTGATTGTAACCCCAGACCATGATCTTTCCACCACCAAACTTAACTGTTTTCTGGATCCATACGAGCTCCAGTAGGTCTCCTGCGGTATTTGCGGCGGCTGTGGTGTAATTCAACTGAAGATTCATCAGAGAAATCCACCTTCTGCCACTTTCCCAGCATCCATCTGTTTAGCAGGCTGTGGGACTTGGTAAATGCCACACGGTTTTTTAATTGCCTTTTGTTTAGTGCTGGCTTCTGGGCACTGATTGAGGCCATTTCGAGACAGAATCCTATAAACTGTTTTAGTTGACACAGGGACTTGAGGTGACCAGGCCTGTTGGAGCTCTGCTGCAGTGGAAGAGGGGCTGGCTTTGGATTTTCTAACCAACACACGTTCCTCCTGAGCAGTTGTCTTGCGGGGTCTGCCGGACCTGGGCTTGTCAAAAACATCTCCAGTCTCTTAAAATCTTTTTTTAATTCTTTGTACTCGACGCTGAGACACATTAAAGGTGCCAGCCACCTCTACAGTGGATCTGGTCTTCAGCCTCTTGATAATCAAGGCTTTGGTCGCAGGGTGGATTTTTGGCATGTTGTCAGAGGTCACGTTGCAGTTCAACTGAAGGTCTGGGGTGCTGGGTTTCTTTTTATGCACACCCACTAATTAACCAATCATTTAGTGAGCACAGGTGAGGATGTAAACTAGGATTTCGTGCATTATATGACAAGGCGACAAAACTTTTGTCTTGCCAAAATCTGACCTTTCTGTGTTCATTAAATGATCAATATTTCAGCTTTGTAGCAACTTTATTTTCATAACCTAAACCAAATTTGTGAGGATTTCAGCTTTCAAAAGAGTAATTTATAAAACCAATGGATGAATTTAAAGTCAGGTTATAAGCTTTTATTTACATAACATGGATAAGCGACAGAACTTCTGTCAGGGACTGTACTGGGGCCATCACAGATCAGTGGTTCCCATGGAGCACAGTTTGTACAGCAGAGTCGGTTTCCATCTACAGAGTCACTGGGTAATACTATCTCTTCTGTCAAGTTTAAGCTTGTATGGTCAGCGGGATCCTCTCTCTCTCTCAATGCTGTAGAGTGTAAACTCCTATGGTCAGCGGGGTCATCTCTCTTTCTCTCCTGTAGAGTGTAAACTCCTATGGTCAGCGGGGTCATCTCTCTCTTTCTTTCTTGTAGAGTGTAAGCTCTTATGGTCAGCAGGGTCATCTCTCTCCTGTAGAGTGTAAGCTCTTATGGTCAGCGGGGCTCTCTCTTCTGTAGAGTGTAAGCTCTTATGATCAGCGGGGTCCTCTCTCTCTCTCTTGTAGAGTGTAAGATCTTATGGTCAGTGGGGTCCTCTCTCTCTCTGTTTCTTCTGTAAAGTGTAAGCTCTTATGATCAGCGGGGTCCTCTCTCTCGCTTCCTCTTGTAGAGTGTAAGATCTTACTGTCAGCAAGGTCATCTCTCTCTGTTTCTTCTGTAGAGTGTAAGCTCTTATGGTCAGCGGTGTCCTCTCTCTCTGTTTCTTCTGTAGAGTGTAAGCTCTTATGGTCAGCGGTGTCCTCTCTCTCGCTTCCTCTTGTAGAGTGTAAGATCTTACTGTCAGCAGGGTCCTCTCTCTGTTTCTTCTGTAGAGTGTAAGCTCTTATGATCAGCAGGGTCCTCTCTCTGTTTCTTCTGTAGAGTGTAAGCTCTTATGATCAGCAGGATCCTCTCTCTGTTTCTTCTGTAGAGTGTAAGCTCTTATGGTCAGCGGGGTCCTCTCTCTGTTTCTTCTGTGGAGTGTAAGCTCTTATGGTCAGTAGGGTCCTCTCTCTGTTTCTTCTGTGGAGTGTAAGCTCTTATGGTCAGTAGGGTCCTCTCTCTGTTTCTTCTGTAGAGTGTAAGCTCTTATGATCAGCAGGGTCCTCTCTCTGTTTCTTCTGTAGAGTGTAAGCTCTTATGGTCAGCGGGGTCCTCTCTCTGTTTCTTCTGTGGAGTGTAAGCTCTTATGGTCAGTAGGGTCCTCTCTCTGTTTCTTCTGTAGAGTGTAAGCTCTTATGGTCAGCAGGGTCCTCTCTCTGTTTCTTCTGTAGAGTGTAAGCTCTTATGATCAGTGGGGTCCTCTCTCTGTTTCTTCTGTAGAGTGTAAGCTCTTATGGTCAGTGGGGTCCTCTCTCTGTTTCTTCTGTAGAGTGTAAGCTCTTATGGTCAGCAGGGTCCTCTCTCTGTTTCTTCTGTAGAGTGTAAGCTCTTATGATCAGCGGGGTCCTCTCTCTGTTTCTTCTGTAGAGTGTAAGCTCTTATGATCAGCAGGGTCCTCTCTCTGTTTCTTCTGTAGAGTTTAATCTCTTATGGTCAGTGGGGTCCTCTCTCTGTTTCTTCTGTAGAGTGTAAGCTCTTATGGTCAGCAGGGTCCTCTCTCTGTTTCTTCTGTAGAGTGTAAGCTCTTATGATCAGTGGGGTCCTCTCTCTGTTTCTTCTGTAGAGTGTAAGCTCTTATGGTCAGCAGGGTCCTCTCTCTGTTTCTTCTGTAGAGTTTAAGCTCTTATGGTCAGTAGGGTCCTCTCTCTGTTTCTTCTGTAGAGTTTAAGCTCTTATGGTCAGTAGGGTCCTCTCTCTGTTTCTTCTGTGGAGTGTAAGCTCTTATGGTCAGCGGGGTAATCTCTCCTCTCCCACAAGTGTATTTTATGAGCAATTGCAAGCTTTCCAATATTGAGATTCACACAAATTTTGGGGGAAAATTCTGCGAAGTTGGTCAATAAAATTTCCGAAAGATCCACTCTTCTCTATAAGTCACCTAAATGTGGAAGGGGAACACCCATCAGTCTTAAAAATTAAGTGATCCTGGTAGAAGAGATTTTGTATGTACATGATCACTCTCTACCAAAATAACTATGAAATATGGGAACAGACAAGTGTAGGAATCTCCCAGTGGAACGGTGGAGGTCGCGGCCGTCGGAACCCCCACATTTACCCCAGATTGTCCTACATTGTAATATGGAATAGTTTTGGTAAAATCAGGATAACAGCGGAGACCTTACATTCTCGGGATAAGTTCTCTCCCACCCTGATAGTCCAGGTGTCAGAAGATTTGGCCACCACTGAATTAGGAACAGTGGCTCCATACATTAGCGTATTCCCATCGGGAACATATTTACAACATACTGACGTAGGTAAATTCCTGCCAGCTTCAGTCAATTCTCTAGCGATGCTTTTTATAGGCAGAGAATTTGCATCTTAAGCTATCCCCGGTGTATATCAACACATCAAGTACGAAGTACAAAGCTGGAAGCTAAGCCGGGGAGATGTCTTCTAAATACTCAGGACAAAAATAAGAATAAGGATGGAATGTTGATGAATCCGGGCTGGACGGCTGCCAGACGGGTCTGCTCCTTTCTCTACCGGCCTCCCCCCCTCTCTGTCCACCATTTGTATTGGCATGTTAACGTTCACTAAGAGGCCTTCTTTATTCAGAAGACAAAAAATAAGAATAATGGAGAAACCCCTCTGATCCTCGGCTCTCCATTGTCTACGTCTACAATCGAAGTTTGTGTTTATTTTAAACTTTCGATGATTGACAGCTCGAGAGATATAAAAGAAAACACAGAGGGACGATTGTAAAGCTGTACAAACACGACCGGCCGGTGTAGAATTAAGAATAGGCAAATCTCCAGAGCTGCGCTCATGCCAGATCAGCGAGGCTTACAATGAAGATGTCCAAGGAAACATTTAAGATATATTTCATTTTTATGTAGTTATTCTGGTTTATAATTGCATAAAGTGATCCGAGGGGAGAAACCACAAGTTCATAGCTCCATAAATTTCTATAGCCGCGTAGAATTAACTACTTACGTGCTGAATTCATATTTTTTTTTTGCATGTTTAAAAGGAGATAATGAAGTCTCCTTGCTTATCTTTCCTCTTTCTTGAGATATCCTGAGATAAATGACCCCCTGCTTTGTAATATTGTGTCTGCATGAGAAAGTATGCATTCGTATTGGAAATTGCTGTCCTTAAAGGGAATCTGTCATCTGTTTTTTCTGCTATGTGATGATATAGGGCAGAGGTCTCAAACACGCGGCCCCTCGGCTGCTTCGCGTGGCCCCCAGGGCCGTGCCCCTGTTGACTATTGTGGCCGATGCAGGGGCCGCAGCCACTGTCTGCGCTTTACGTCAGATGATTGTTTTACCGGTGCTGCGCGCTCAGAGTCAAGCGCTTTGTGCACAACTATTCCTCAAATGGAAACTGCCTGACCCCAGCTGCTTACCTCTGATTGGCGGACGGCTACGGCTGCATTAGAAACATTGTGCACAGAGAGCTTGACTCTGGGCGCGCAGCGCCGGCAAAACAATCATCTGACATAAAGCGCTGACAGTGGCTGCGGGCGGCCCCTGCACCGGCCGCGATAGTCAACAGGGGTGTTGAGGGCAGTGGCCGCTGCCGCTTCTCTCATGGGGGGCCTGCTCGGATCCGGGTTCGCACGGCCGCCCGTCCTCACAACCGTCGGAAAGGGGATATTTACAGGGGAGTTGTTGAGTCTGTGATGCCACCCGTGGGTTGCGGTGAGGGATGGTGGCACCACCGCTGCCTGGTGATGGGGCACCCCGGGGCTGACGGAGCAGGGCAGCAAGATGGGATCCCCTCCACAGGTAGGGGAGGTGTAGTCCCGGGGCCCGTGGTCGGAACACGGGAGTGATGGCTGCTGGAGATGGTGCACCGGGCTGGACCGGGGGACAATGGTGTACTCACAGTTCAGTAATTTCACACAAGTCCAGTAGTAAACCAAGTTGCCAGTGGCCGGCTGCCTTAGGAGTTACGAGTACCGAGCACCCGAGCATGGTAGTGCTCGCTCATCACTAGTTACGAGAACCGAGCACCAAGCATGGTAGTGCTCGCTCATCACTAGTTACGAGTACTGAGCACCCGAGCATGGTAGTGCCCGCTCATCACTAGTTACGAGAACCGAGCACCAAGCATGGTAGTGTTCGCTCATCACTAGTTACGAGTATCGAGCCCCCGAGCATGGTAGTGTTCACTCATCATTTCAAGCACCTGAACATGGTAGTGTGCACTCATCATTTCGAGCACCGAGCATTGTACTGCTTGCCCATCATTAATGAACACCCATCAATGATGGGGATAAGAGGAACCACTTCTTTTACCTTGAAAATGACCCAATTTTTGCCGATAAGGGAGACATTAACTAGAGCCGTTCCATGTGTTGTATGCCAGCTATTGCTTCAAGATTGAGTTTTCATAATACGAAACATTTCATTTCGAGATTGTACCTTCGAAATCCAACTTACATTGGTTGCTTGAGTCAATAATGATGACATAACTCACTCGCATTGACACGGCACACCCTCTACTTCAAAACAAGTCTACCGCCATGGCCATAAAGAGCATAACATGGGAGATAATGATGCGGTATGATATATGGCATTATGTCTGCTCAACATCTAACATTTCATTTGCTGTTGTCATGCACTGAGCCGGTTGGCAGAAATATCATTTTTCACACTCATCATTTTTGGGTTTTGTAATGCCGTATTGAAGCTGATTCTTCAAAGGCAATTACTGACGATATACAACCACCGCCAAACTGAAAGCAGCCCTACCGTTGGATTTCATCGGAAACTCCATGGCTTTGTTTAGATACATACCAACCACAGATGTTTAAGAAGTAAAGCTGTATACAATATATTTTCTAAGCCTTCATAAAACATATTTAAAGTGAAACGATCATTTCATTACTCGTGGTGGTAATTAGAAGCAGGGGAGCCTGGCTAAGACCTAACCGTTTCATGCTTTTGGTATCAGAGGTTACTTGTTTCCCGATAATTTATTGCCTTATATGTTCAGGTCTACCGTGTTGACAATTTTTGGACGGTGCGCTCATAAAATGACTTCAGTACCACTGAAATGTAGACAATGTTTGATGGGAAGCTATAAACAGTAAAACGAAACAAGAAAAACACCATAAACCAAAGCTCTAAACAAGATAAAGGACGGAATGAAGAAGGATGATGTCTTTGATTATTCAATGATACTTATTGGGACTGAAGAGGTGAAGAACATCAGTACCGGTCCTGTCCTAAGATGGCTATTTTTGGTTAGCTAATATAGTTGTTTTTGAAACCATCCATTGAAAAACAGATGATGAAACTCTGATTTCGGTTAAATTGGCTGACAATCTAATGGGTATCGGGTGATGTCACTTTTCTTCCCCTCAAAGTGCGCTTCCCTTGGGGGTGGGCAGGAGGTAGCCCCTGGGTGTTACATCACCGCCGGAGTCTGCTCCAGCGACTTCTGCTCCGATCGCCAGGCAACGCCGTGTTCCTGCCGTGGATGGTGCTGGTGATGGGAGAGCAGTCGATGGCAGCGGCACCGGTGGGCGCAGGTTCCGATCATCCACTGGGCTGGGTTATCTTGGAATCTGCAGTACCGCTGGCTGACTGTGAGTGGCATGTGTCTTTCAGCTGAAGTTGCCAGCGTTCAACTACAGCCAATGGGAAGACACCACACCCTTCTTATTCCCCCTCCTGTCACATGACCACTGCCAGAGATAGTTCTGATTTTCCCAGCTCCTGTTACGTCCTATTCTGTTTGGTGATTCCTGTGTGCTGACTTCTGCGTGTTTTCTGACTACCCTCCTGCCTACTGTTGCCCGTTCCGGATTTGACCTTTGCTACGTTTGCTGCATTGCCTGCCGATTCTGTCCATGTTCCGAAATTCCTGGCTGGACCCTGCCTGACTGCTACTCTCATCGGACTGCAGCCTTCCACAGGTAGTGATCACCAGGGCCCTGTGTAATTCCAAATCCCTGTATAGGGGTTAAAGGGTTTTGGGGGTCCTGCTTGGTGAGTGGCTTCCCTCTAGCCTCCCCATTACAGCCCATCTGAGTCTGTGGATCCAGGCAGGCGTTACACTGGGCAAGTGCTTGACCTGCCTACCCCTCAACCTGGCCCTGGTTCCATCAGCTGGATTCCCGGAAATTGGGATATCATAACCTATCCAATATATTGGGGATACCTTCCAAACTTGAGGAAACCCCTTTATCCCTTAACAATTGTTGTCAGTTTCACTTTATACAGGGGTGTTACCGAAAAGCCATTATATATCACCCCCAAACTTGGCAATAGTTAGCAGGATCCTGTATAAATGACACTATGTAATACTTGCCACCAGAGATGATGCTGCTGCGGCGAACAAAAGTGGACCTGTGGATCTCAGGCGCCAACAAGACAGGACTGGACAGGCAGGTACAAGCGAGCAGGTGACCTGACAACTAGCTAGACAGAATACAACTAAGAGAACTGAGGGTGGTGAACAGGCACCTCCCTTACTGGGAGTGTGCCTTAAATACCAAGTGCCTCTCAGCAATTGGCTGAGAGGCACTTCCTAGGAGTGGTGCACTAGCTTTTTAGGAGAAGGGCAGTGGTGCGCGCGCACGTCCTAGGAGCACTCCTGAAAACCTGTGCCACGTGTACAGGCCCCAGGAGACTAGGGGAGGAGAGACCCACATGGAGATGATGCAGGGACACCGGGCAGCGTGGAGGGAACTGGCTGCAGCGGTGAGAGACAACATTTCCCTGCCGGAGGGGAGAGCAAGGAGTGCAGGGACGCAGCGTTACACACTACATCTTGGGGTTTGCATGCCTTCTGTCATTGTCTTACCATCCATGGTCCATCACACAACCATAAAATTAATTGATTTTTCTGGACTAATACCATGACTTAAGGATTGAGGCTTATGCAAATCTCCACGAAAAATGGGTAATTTTTAGATATTTCTGAGTTTTTCAAATATTAATAACAGTGATGAGCAAATCAGTTTGCAGGACCCTGGTTCAGTGGTCATTTCAGTAGTCTATTGCTTCCAGATGGGAGCCATCTGAACTACTTTCCGATTAGTAGGACCAGTGTGATGTCATGTCTGCATCATGCTGCAATGATGACATCACACCAGGTATAGAAATCATAATAAATGCAGGAAAACTGGTACCGCTCATCACTCTGATGTCACCGATCATCAGGGTTGCTGGGTCTCGCGGAGCACAGCATGAGTCAGGAGTGGCTGCTGATCAAAATCTATTGAACCTTTTGCTGAGCCTCATTCTGAGGCTTCATATCATTTGATCTCTGTAACTTAAGAACGCCATGGGAAGCGCTGGACTATGTTAAAGCAGGGGACTTTGCTTTCTAATAAATTAGTGAATGAGGGACAGTGTCTAGTTTTCTTTCTATCTCTTTATTTCTTTTAGTTTTTTTCCCTGGACTATATTGGATTCCTTTGACTACATTGGACTTGCATGGTTGTTTGGCTTATTTATTTACTTACTATAGTTCTGGTGCTGTATTTACTTACTATTGATGGCTCTGGTGTTTTATTTATTGTACTGATGATGATTTTGGTTTCATATTCATGTACTGATGATGGTTGGTTCTGGGGATGAATACAGCATCAGAACCCTCATCATTACATGAATATATTACCAGAGCCATTAGTAGTACATGAATATAGCACTAAAACCACCATCAGTACAAATACATCATCAGAGCCACCATCAGAACAGGAATACAACACAAAACCCAGCATCAGTACATGAAAATGTCACCAGAACCACAATCACTACAGCAAATATGGAACTATAACCACCATTAGTACAGAAATACAGCACCATAACCATAATCAGTTTTGTTGCAAATGAATCACTACAAGAATATGGAACCAGAACCACCATCAATACTGGGATATAATAGAAAAAACAGCATCAGTACATGAAAATGTCACCAGAACCACAATCACTAAAGGAATTTGGAACCATAACCAAAATCAGTACAGAAATACTGCACCAGAACCACAGTTTTGTTGCAAACAAATCACTACAGGAATATGGAACCAGAACCACCATGGGTACAGGAATATGACACAAAAACCATCATCAGTACATAAAAATGTCACCAGAACCACAATCACTAAAGGAATATGGAACTATACCAAAATCAGTACAGAAATACAGCACCAGAACCACAATCAGTTTTGTTGCAAACAAATCACTACAGGAATATGGAACCAGAACCATCATCAGTACAGGAATATGACACAAACACCATCATCAGTACATAAAAATGTCACCAGAACCACGATCACTACTACAAATATGGAACCATAACCGCCATCAGTACCAAAATACAGTATCAGACTCACAATCAGTTTTGTTGCAAATGGTATATGTCTCATGATGGATGTAAAAACCTTCAAATGTATCACTTTATCTATAATAGAGTCTGTTTAGTTTCCATTAAGGTATATTCCAAATACTAGATACCTTAATTGAAACCAATTGGCCCCTATTATAGTTAAGTTATATCAGTTTCCATGACTGACCTTTGGACTGACATTATAATGTAGGATATCGGGGGTTGGATATTGCTATTTGGATAGGGGATAACCTCCTAACTTGAGATTACCCCTTTAAGTTAAAGGAATGTTGTAAACCGACAGCAACGCAGGCTCGGAACCACAGAAATGTCTGTCATTTGGTCCATGCCTGACTTTATCTCAGTCTATCCACTTGCTGTAGTAGGGAGTGAACCCTGTGACCAGTGATTGGCAGCAGTGGTCACATATCTCTGTGATTGAAGATCACCACCACAGCAGGTGTTGCAAAGACTTGAATCGTTGCAACAGGAGCAACAGAGGATCAATTTTTGCTTATTCTCTTTCTCTTATTTTAAACCATCTGAGGTTGTAAAAAAAAAAATACTCCTATGACAACCCCTCTGGGCAATCAAGAGGTTAACATCTTTTCCCCTCTACCTTCACACACCAGTATCTCTTGCCAGATTACCTCAGCGCTATGATAGAAAAAAAATTGGATAAGAGGAGATGGATCGCCACCTCCTTCTACTTTGGACAGAAAATCAGATGAGACAATTTTCAGATCAATACTATATAAATTAAAACATCTGTTAGACAGAGCACGGCTGGTGAGATCACGGCTGGCACGCCTGACTGTTTGGTTTCCATAGCTGCCGCTATACATTAATATAGGATATGTGGTCTGTTTATAAAATAAAGGTATAAATCAGATAAAAAATATATATATGTATATATCTTACTGCTCCGATCAATAATAATACATCAATGTATAAATGCACCAAGCAGTTGGAAGATGGAATTAGCTGATACATAGTGATGAGCGGACCCATGGATATTTGGATTTGCCGAATCAGCACGGAATTAACGAAAATTCGAGTTCAACATCCGAACTTGACCCTGAACAACGAACCCCATACAAGTCAATGGGGATGTAAAATGGAAGTAGTAAGCACTACGGGTCTGCAAATGTAAGTTAAATGGTAGTAAGGGGTACTTTGCACGTTGCGACATCGCTACTGCGATATCATCGGGGTCAAATCGAAAGTGACGCACATCCGGCGCCGTTAACGATGTTGCAACGTGTAAAGCCTAGATGCGCCGATTTACGATCGCAAAAGCGTCGTAAATCGGCAATCTGTGTAGCGTCGGTCATTTCCATAATGTCGGTACAATGTTGTTCCTCGTTCCTGTGGCAGATACATTGCTGTGTGTGAAGCCGCAGGAGCGAGGAACATCTCCTTACCTGCCTCCACCGGCTATGCGGAAGGAAGGAGGTGGGCGGGATGTTTACGTCCCGCTCATCTCCGCCCCTCCGCTTCTATTGGCCGCCTGCCATGTGACGTCGCTGTGACGCCGCACTACACGCCCCCTTAGGAAGTAGGCGGGTCGCCAGCCAGAGCGACGTCGCAGGGCAGGTATGTGCGTGTGAAGCTGCCGTAGTGATAATGTTCGCTACGGCAGTGATCACACGATATTGCATGTACGATGGGGGCGGGTGCTTTAGCGCTCGACATCGCTAACAATTACTAGCGATGTCGTAGCGTGTAAAGCGGCCTTAAGAGTTTATAGTTATACATACCGTGTTTCCTGGAGGATGACACTGCAGTCAAATATTTTTCCGGGCCTGCTCATTAAGCTTTATGAATATTCACTGCATCCCCTACCCACCCTCTGTGACAGTGTCTGTGATTGATGGCAGACTGCTACCACACCCCCCACCCAGTGTCCGCATCTGTGAGTGGTTGCAGTCAGTTTGCTGTATAGTAGTGTAAAAATAAATAAGTAATTAAAAAAAAATAACATTTGCTCACGCCCTATTTTGATAGTCAGTGCGGGTAAAACAACAACTGCAGCCCCCTGCACCAGTGAGGTTTACTGTGGCTGGATATCAAAATAAGTAAATAATAATAAAAAAGGCAAAGTGTCTCCACTATTTTTGATATCCATCCATGGTAAAGCAGACAGCTGGGGGTTGGTATTATCAGGATGGGAGGAACCATGGTTATTGGGCCCCCACAGCCTAAAAATACCAGCCAGCAGCTGCCCAGAAATAGCACATCACATCAGATGCGACAATTCTGGTGCTTTACTCAGCTCTTCCTGATTGCCCTGGTGTGGTGGAAATCGGGGTAATATAAGGGATTAATGACAGCTGTGATTTGTCAAAAATCAGAGCTACCACTAAGCCATAGTTTAGTAATGGGAGGCATCTATGAGACACTTTACTAGTCCTATAAGTGAAAAGAAGGAAAAAACAAAATACTGAAAAACTTTACGTTAAATAAAATACACATACCCTCTTTCACCCTTTTATTAACTCCACACATTAGAGAACATGACCGCCCACTGCGGCTTCAGGCAGACACTGACTGAGCCGCAGCTATAAGCAGTGACGCCACTGAGTTTACCAGTGGTCACAGGTGGAGGTTCCCACGGTACCCCACCTGTGACCGTGGTAAATTCACCTCAGGTGAACTGTGACCTCATCTCAGATGAACTCTTCAAGATCAATGAGACCTGCATTTCCTGTTAGAAAACTGCATCTTTTTTGCCAAGAGATGTAGATCTGGTGCTGAAATACATCAAATTTCTGCACTAAATCTGCATCTTCTGACAAAAAAAAACGTATCAATGTGTTTTTTACCAGGAGATGCAGATTTGATGTAGAAACTTCGTGTATAAATTCCACCACCAAATCTGCATCTCCAGACAGAAAAGCGAACAAAAAAATGCAATTCTGAAACCATTTATGTCTGCTTTTCTGACAAGAGATGCAAATTTGGTGCAGAAATCTGGTGCATAAATTTCAGCACCAAATCTGCATTTCCTGGCAGAAATCAAAGTTTTTTGGCCAGGAGATGCCGATTTTGTACAACAAATTCCTGCACCAAATCTGCATCTTCTGACAAAAAAAAAAGAATCTAAACACAATGCATTGTTGATGCATTTTTTTTTGCTAGGAGATGCAGATTTAGAAAGGAGTATCTGCAACCAAATACTCAATGTGCGCACATTGCCTAATCCAGTAATCCGGCATTGAGTTCAATGACTTCACCTCAGGTGAGGTCACTTAGTTCAATGAGTTCACCTCAGGTCAGTTCACCTGAAGTCACAGCTGCTGTACTGTGGGAACCTCCAGCTGTGACTGCAGGTGAACTTCGTAATGTCATTGCTCACAGCTAAAGCTCAGATAGTGTGTCACTGACAGTCGCAGTGAGATGTGTTGTTTTCTAATGTGACCGTGCATTGCGACCTCAGATGTAGCAAAGTCGGGGGTTGTCATGGGACCTTGTGTGGATTACAACAGACCTGCAGGAGTGGTTTTGGGGTTAATAAATTGGTGAAAGAAGATTTTTTGTTTAGTAAGAATATTTTTCTCTGTGTGTTTGTGTTTATTTGTTTTGACTTACAGGGTTAGTAATGCAGGGTCTCATAGGCCCCTACCCATTACTAATCCAGGGCTTGATGACAGCTGTGATCTTTTGACAAATCACAGCTCTCATTAACCCCTCATATTACCCCTCTTGCCACCACACCAGGGCAATCAGGATGAGCCTCGTAAAATATCAGGCGGCTGCGGGCTGCTATTTTTAGGCTGGGGCGGACCCAATAACTATGGGCTTTACTAGGCTGAGAATACAAGCCCTCAGCTGTCGGCTTTATTTTGGCTGGGTATCAAAACTGGGTAGGAACCTCATGTAATTTTTAAAAATCATTTATTTAAATAATCCCTCTTTTTTGATACGCAGCCAAGATATCACGCACAGTTAAGGTCTGCAGCCTGTAGATGTATGCTTTACCTACGTTGGGTATCTATATACGGGGGACCCAACACCATTTTTTTAATTTACTTATTTATTTTTACAACTCACTGGGGCAGCAGTGCTGTCACAGCCGGTATCATGGGGAAGCAGTGACTATGCATTAGATGTAATGAGCTGACCAGGAAGTAGCTTGACAGCCGTGCCATGGAGACTGGTAAGTATGTCCTGCTTTAACCATTTTGCTTACTTTTTTTTTTTTACAGTGATTTTCCTGGCCAGTCACAGCCATGCCAATACTTGACAGGGCTGTGATGCGGCCGAAAGTGACCACACCAAAAAAAGCTTGCTGATTGGCTGTTCCGCAGTTTTTAACAAGCTTTATTCAGATGACAAACCCAAATAGGAACTGGACATACAGGTAAAAGTCTGTGTTTGGGTCCAGGACCTGGACACCTGGTGTCCGGTACGGACCCAAACTTTACACTTCGGTTTTGCTCATCCGTTCTGATACATTTTGCTATTAAAGGGGTTGTCTGGGACTTTAACATTGATGACTTATACTTATTATAACCTTATCTGGCACCCCAGCCGATCAACTGTTCCCGGTTCCGCTGCCAGACAGAACTACTCAATGGTGGAGCTGCACAGAACAGCACCACTGACGGAATAGTGGTCGTTGTATGGCACATCCACCTCTATTGATTTAAATAGGGGGCGTATAGGCAGTACCTAGCCACTATACAGTAAGTGAGTAGTTCCAGCCGGTAGCGGCATCGGGAACAGCTGATCGGGGGGGTGCCGGGTGGGGCACCTCTGCCAATCCTTTGGATAGTTCATCAATGTTAAAGTCCCAAACAACCCTTTTTCTTCTTTAACCCATGCCCTACTGATCATTATTTTGTAAAGACGGGACATTTTAGACTTTTCACATGATCAGCAATAATATCTCTTACTGTCACTCATTTCTTTAATTGGACTGACTTGTTGATGCTGGCTTAATTGAATTTGCGTTTTGTAAATGTACAAATGTTATTGTATAAACTGTATATATGATGGTTTAGATGCTTTTGTTTTGCATGGTGTATATGTAATCTGAGGACTAGCGTGATGCAAACTCTGGGCTTTTGGATATGATTAACTCTTAATGGTGGGTATTTCTTAGGATTATTTCCAGTCTTTGGTTGTGTATAAAGCTGGGGATAAAAAAAGTGTGGCGCCCCTGAGGCTTCATGCGCCACAGGGTACTGCACTTCACCCGAGGTGCGGTATTCATCTTGGATATGGAGGAGGTCATCGCCGGTAAACTACAAATACACTCACTCAACACATAACATGGGGCTCATTCTCTGGGACTGGTCTAGGATAGGTGTCGGGGTGGCCATCAGGAGGAATGGGACCTCTTACCCACTAGTTCAGCAACCCGGGGGTGCGTCACCGACTGGGGAGGTTAGGAGCCATCTCACGCACATAGTTAGCTCCAGGCGCAGGAAGCGCTAGGATGGACTCAGGAACGGACAAGCAAGGAAGCAAGGCAAAGTATAGCCAAGAGGCCTGTGGTCTGGAGCTGGAGGCTCGGTTCAGGTTCTTAGGAAGAAGGGGGATCCTAGGTTTCGCGGTTAGTGCATCAGGCACCCAGAACCCGTTCTACGGCCCAGGAGCTTGAGTGTAGGAAATCCATTGAAAGGCGACGTACAGAAGGAAACACCGGCCTTGATCTCTGAACTATCTGGTATCGTCTGAGGCCCATCATAGCGGGACGCGGCACACCAAGCGCAGAGTGACTTCAGTGAGTAAAAAGAAACAGAACTGTACCTTCTGTGTAGTCCCATCATTACCGGCGCCCTCACCATCGTGCCCCTGCGCCATAGGCGACTACTACTCCTAACATCCTCCCTGGGGCCTGAGCTCTGCCTGTGGAGAGCTGTTCCATCCGAGCTGCGGTATCAATCGCCCCAGAGAAGACCTATCGCATTGGCGGCTAATACTGTCCGCACACCACAGATGGCGTCATGAAGACAAACTCCCATCATCCCCCATCTTTGATTGACACCGACGGGGTCAAGGAAGCGGGCTTGGCCACTGTGACAACTCTAATCAACACCGGCCTGGTGACAAATAAACCCCTCAGGCCCCGTTGGCGCGTCACAAGATCAATAGGGTCTAAAAAGGAGAAAGGGTGAAAAAGCCAGCAGCTCACCACATGTGGTTGTTTGACCATAGCCAGGGCAAAAAATGTTATCACCTGCCGCAAGGTCCATGGGACCTAAGGCTGAATGAAACATGCAGGAACCTGGAAAAACGTGGCTCAATCTGCCGTGAATAAGAGTATGGTCCAATACACAAATAGTAACACATTTGTGATCACTTATCGTTTGCTACATTTATCAGATTATAAAGGTATTGAAGGGGGGAAAACTTTGATACAAAAGGTATAACTGCTCAGTTTTTCTTTTACAGCTGCCCCTAGGGGGCGCATACTCACCCAGCTATCCAGTGGCAGCTGTTGTATGATACAAAGTATTATATCTCACAATGGCCGGGTGACGTAAAGCTGTGAATTCGGAGCCCTATAAAGATATGTTATAAAATGAATTGGCTCGGAATTTCTTTTTAATATATATATACAGTACAGACCAAAAGTTTGGACACACCTGCTCATCTCTAGAACAACTGTTAAGAGGAGACTTGAGTCCAAATTTTAGATCTTTGGATCCAACCACCGTGTCTTTGTAGAAAAGGTGAACGGATGGACTCTACATGGCTGGTTCCCACCGTGAAGCATGGAGGAGGAGGTGTGATGGTGTGGGGGTGCTTTGCTGGTGACACTGTTGGGGATTTATTCAAAATTGAAGGCATACTGAACCAGCATGGCTACCACAGCATCTTGCAGCGGCGTGCTATTCCATCCGGTTTGATTTAGTTGGACCATCATTTATGTTATAACAGGACAATGACCCCAAACACACCTCCAGGCTGTGTAAGGGCTATGTGACTAAGAAGGAGAGTGATGGGGTGCTACGCCAGATGACCTGGCCTCCACAGTCACCAGACCTGAACCCAATCGAGATTGTTTGGGGTGAGCTGGACCGCAGAGTGAAGGCAAAAGGGCCAACAAGTGCTAAGCATCTCTGGGAACTCCTTCAAGACTGTTGGAAAACCATTTCCGGTGACTACCTCTTGAAGCTCATCAAGAGAATGCCAAGAGTGTGCAAAGCAGTACTCAAAGCAAAAGGTGGCTACTTTGAAGAACCTAGAATATAAGACATATTTTCAGTTGTTTCACACTTTTTTAAGTATTTCATTCCACATGTGTTAGTTCATAGTTTTGAAGCCTTCAATGTGAATCTACAATTTTCAGAGTCATGAAAATAAAGAAAACTGTTTGGATGAGAAGGTGTGTCCAAACTTTTGGTCTGTACTATATAGATATATATATATACTGTATACACTATTATTTTGCATTTCTTATGTCCAAATAAAGCTCTCTATTTTGTTTCCCAATCCCCCGTTGGCCTCCTCTCTTTTGTTCATTATTTACATTGCCTAATGTATTGTATTGTTTTCAGAACTATATTGTATTCTCCTGGAGATGACAGATCTAATGAAAAGACGGCCGGGCAGCGAGCGTCGGTGTATTATTATTCTATATGCAGTTACAATTATATTATTTCATGACTTGGATGAAAATAAAAGAGAAGAACGTGAACATTAGGAGAAGGCTTTTCTACCTGTTTTACAAAAGAGAGAGTGACTGATGTGCAAATATCTCGGATCTTGCTTTTATATTTGGAGCTGGCTCATAATCAATACTTCCATCTTTTTTGTACTACAGTCATGGCCAAAAGTTTTGAGAATGACACCAAAATGCTATTTTCACATGATCTGTTGCCCTCTGGTTTTTAATTGTGTTTGTCTGATGTTTACATCACATACAGAAATATAATTGCAATCATATTATGAGACCAAAAGGTTCTATTGACAGTTAGAATGAGTTAATGCAGCAAGTCAATATTTGCAGTGTTGACCCTTCTTCTTCAGGACCTCTGCAATTCTCCCTGGCATGCTCTCAATCAACTTCTGGACCAAATCCTGACTGATAGCTGTCCATTCTTGCATAAGCAATGCTTGCATTTTGCCAGAATTTGTTGGTTTTTGTTTGTCCACCCGTCTCTTGATGATTGTCCACAAGTTCTCAATGGGTTTAAGATCTGGGGAGTTTCCAGGCCATGGACCCAAAATCTCTATGTTTTGTTCCATGAGCCATTTAGTGATCACCTTTGCGTTATAGCAAGGTGCTCCATCATGCTGGAAAAGGCATTGTTGGGCGCCAAACTGCTCTTGGACAGTTGGGAGAAGTTGCTCTTGGAGGACATTATGGTACCATTCTTTATTCATGGCTGTGTTTTTAGGCAAGACTGTGAGTGGTGCGATTCCCTTGGCTGAGAAGCAACCCCACACATGAATGGTTTCAGGATGCTTAACAGTTGGCATGAGACAAGACTGGTGGTAGCGCTCACCTCTTCTTCTCCTAATAAGCTGTTTTCCAGATGTCCCAAACAATCGAAAAGGGGATTCATCTGAGCAAATGACTTTACCCCAGTCCTCAGCAGTCCACTCCCTGTACCTTTTGCAGAATATCAGTCGGTCCCTGATGTTTTTTCTGGAGAGAAGTGGCTTCTTTGCTGCCCTCCTTGAAACCAGGCCTTGCTCAAAGAGCCTCCGCCTCACAATGCGTGCAGTAGCACTCACACCAGCCTGCTGCCATTGCTGAGCTAGCCCGGCACTGCTGGTAGTCCCATCCCGCAGCTGAAACAGTTTTAAGATATGGTCCTGGCGTTTGCTGGTCCTTCTTGGGTGCCCTGGAGCCTTTTTGGCAACAATGGAAGCTCTCTCCTTGAAGTTCTTGATGATGCGATAGATTGTTGACTGAGGTGCAATCTTTGTAGCTGCGATACTCTTCCCTGTTAGGCCATTTTTGTGCAGAGCAATGATGGCTGCACGTGTTTCTTTAGAGATAACCATGGTTAACTGAAGAGAAACAATGATACCAAGCACCAGCCTCCTTTTAAAGTGTCCAGTGGTGTCATTCTTACTTAATCATGACTGATTGATCGCCAGCCCTGTCCTCATCAACACCCACACCTGTGTTAATGGAACAATCACTAAAACAATTGTTAGCTGCTCCTTTTAAGGCAGGAATGCAATGCTGTTGAAATGTGTTTTGGGGTAAACGTTCATTTTCTTAGCCAATATTGACTTTGCAAGTAATTGCTGTTAAGCTGATCACTCTTTATGACATTCTGGAGTATATGCAAATTGCCATTAGAAAAACTTAAGCAGTAGACTTTGTAAAAATTAATATTTGTAGCATTCTCAAAACTTTTGGCCATGACTGTATACTGTAATAGTAAGGAATTAGTTAATATCTAAAGTCTTATCAAAGACCTATTGAGAGAAATGACAAAGCCTGGTGGACACAGGGAGCGTTTTCTTTTCTGTAAGAACAGCCTAAATTTATGTATACAATGCCAATATTCATGAAGGGTATAAAATCAACAAACACACAGACAACCCGGGAGATTTTTTTAAATCACATGCCTGTATATTTCCTCTGTTCTCAGTTGCTGAAAACTGAATCTTAGAAACTCCTAAATTTGAGTAAGTTCTGTTCTAAAGATAATTAAAGGGATACTCCACTCTGATATATGGCACTGGTTTGGCTAAATACTGAAGTGATGTCAAGGCTCTTTTAAGGGTAAGAGCCTGCGCGCCATTTCTTGTAAGTGCCTATTGTTGAGAGGAACTGAGTACTTAAGGCACTCTCCCACTAGAGGAGGTGCCTGAGCAATGTGATTAGTTAGTTACTGCTTTGTTCCCTAGCCAGCTAGTTGTCAGGTCCTCTTGTACACTGTCTGTTCCATAGCCAATGTACATTGCTTTACCCCTGCCCTGCTGGTACCCTGGTGCCTGTCTGTTTTGGCCGTGCTATATACCTCAGCCATTCTGTAGTTCCTGTCTATACTGGTAACTGTACATGTCTGTAGTGGCCGTGCTTTTAGACTCAGTCGTCCCGGTGGTCATTGTCTCTACTAGTGACTGTACCTATCCGTCCTTCCCGTGATTTCAGCCTCAGCTGTCCCGGTGGCCCCTGTCTATACTAGTGACTGTACCTGTCTGTCCTGGCCATGCTATCAGACTCAGCCATCCCAGTGGTCCCTGTCTATACTAGTGACTGTACCTGTTCGTCCTGGCCGTGCTATCCGCCTCAGCCATCCCGATGGTCCCTGTCTATACTGGTAAGTAACTGTATCTGTCTGTAGTGGCTGTGCTTTTAGACTCATCCATCCCGGTGGTCACTGTCTCTACTAGTGACTGTACCTGTCCGTCCTGTCCGTGCTTTCAGACTCAGCTGTCCCGGTGGTCCCTGTCGATACTAGTGACTGTACCTGTCTGTCCTGGCCATGCTATCAGCTTCAGCCGTCCCGGTGGTCCCTGTCTATACTACTGACTACCTGTCCATCCTGGCCGTGCTTTCAGCCTCAGCTGTCCAAGTGGTCGCAGTATATACAGTCATATGAAAAAGTTTGGGCACCCCTAGTAATGTTAACCTTTTTTCTTTATAACAATTTGGGGTTTTGCAACAGCTATTTCAGTTTCATATATCTAATAACTGATGGACTGAGTAATATTTCTGGATTGAAATGAGGATTATTGTACTAACAGAAAATGTGCAATCCGCATTTAAACTAAATTTGACCGATGCAAAAGTATGGGCACCCTTATCAATTTCTTGATTTGAACACTCCTAACTACTTTTTACTGACTTACTAAAGGACTAAATTGGTTTTGTAACCTCATTGAGCTTTGAACTTCATAGGCAGGTGTATCCAATCATGAGAAAAGGTATTTAAGGTGGCCACTTGCAAGTTGTCCTCCTATTTGAATCTCCTATGAAGAGTGGCATCATGGGCTCCTCAAAACAACTCTCAAATGATCTGAAAACAAAGATTATTCAACATAGTTGTTCAGGGGAAGGTACAAAAAGTTGTCTCAGAGATTTAAACTGTCAGTTTCCACTGTGAGGAACATAGTAAGGAAATGGAAGAACACAGGTACAGTTCTTGTTAAGCCCAGAAGTGGCAGGCCAAGAAAAATATCAGAAAGGCAGAGAAGAAGAATGGTGAGAACAGTCAAGGACAATCCACAGACCACATCCAAAGACCTGCAGCATCATCTTTCTGCAGATGGTGTCACTGTGCATCGGTCAACAATACAGCGCACATTGCACAAGGAGAAGCTGTATGGGAGAGTGATGCGAAAGAAGCCGTTGCTGCAAGCACGCCACAAACAGAGTCGCCTGAGGTATGCAGCTGTCCTGGTGGTCCCTGTCTATACTAGTGACTGAATCCGTCCGTCATGGCCATGCTATCAGCTGTAGCCATCCCAGTGGTCCATTTCAATACCAGTGACTGTTCCTGTCTGCCCTGGCCATGCTTTCAGCCTCAGCCATCTCTCCCAGTGGTCCCTGTCTAAACTATTGACTGTATTTGTCCTGGCCGTGCTATCCACCTCAACCATCTCGGTGGTTCTTGTCAACACTAGAGACTCTTGCAGAGGACGCTCAGTCACGCCCTTCTCACTGAAGGATAAGTCTGGGTGCACTTCTGCTCTCCGCTTTCCTTCTCCTGTGGCGAGCGCTACAAAGACTTTGAACTAACTGGATCTCTCCGAGGAGGAGCGATACATTTTATTGAGGTGGCTCATACAGCCAATCAGTTGATGGTGATCTTAAAAGTACTGCTCATTGTACCCATAAGATCATAACTGGAGTGAGGATCCTACCGCAGCCGCATCTGTTTGGCCTGCAGGGCACAAATATGCAATTCAGTTCAACCAAGGAACTAACTAAGCTCCATATGTGAGCCATCATTCCATGCCGATGAAGCCCCACAAGAGGTGTGATCTAATAGGTTGCTTGTGGGTGCACCACTGACAGGCTGTAATGCTTTAGAACGCTGTGCATTCCAAACAATTGTGCAATGATGAAATAAATGGAGGTTCAAGTCCCTAAAGGGCCCGTTACATGCTACGATATATCTAACGATATGTCGTCGGGGTCACGTCGATAGTGACGCACATTTGGCATCGTTTGACATATCGTAGCGTGTGACAGCTACGAGCGACTGTGATCGAGCAAAAATACTCACCTTATCGTTGTTCGTTGACACGTCGTTCATTTTCAAAATATTGATCAATTTCCTGGATGCAGGTTGTTCGTCATTCCTGAGGCAGCACACATTGCTCCGTTTGACACCCCGGGAACGACGAACACAGCTTACCTGCGTCCCGCCGGCAATGCGGAAGGAAGTAGGTGGGCGGGATGTTACGTCCCGCTCATCTCCGCCCCTCTGCTTCTATTGGCCGGCCGCTGTGTGACGTTGCGGTGACGCCGAACGTCCCTCCCCCTTCAGAAAGAGGATGTTCACCGCCCACAACGAGGTCGTTCGGGAGGTAAGTACGTGTGATGGGGGTTATCGACTTTGTGCTACACGGGCAACAAATTGCCCGTGCCGCACAAACGATGGGGGCGGGTGCTATCGCTCGTGCGATCGCACGAGATATCGGCGCGTGTAACGGGCCCTTAAGTGTGACGATACATTTATAGTAACATTCTATTTAAAGAGTTTTCAATGTTTTAATTTTTATTTTACAAATCAATAGTGCACAGGAAAATAAGAAGCTTGTAATATACAGCAGGTGAAATAAGTATTGAACATCTCACCAACTTTCTAAGTGAATATCTTTCTAAAGGTGCTATTAACATGAGTTTCTCACCAGATGTCGGTAACAACCCATCCAATCCACACAGGCAAAGACATGAAACCATACTTGTCCATAAATTTAATGATGTGTAATAATGAGAAATGACACAGGTAAAAAGTTTTGAACACACTTACTGAAATCTATTTAATACTTCGTTCAAAATAAGCCTCCTGTATGGAGAAACTGCATTGCTCAGGTGTTATGTTGGACCATTCTTCCACACAAACACTCTTCACATCCTGCAGGTTCCGCCTCCTTCTATGATCTCTGACCTTTAGTTCCTTCCATACATTTTCTATTGGGTTCAGCTCTGGTGATCGGCTCGGCCATTCTAGCAGATTTATTTTCTTTCTCTGACACCAGTTGGTAGTTTCCTTGGCCGTGTGTTTGGGATCATTCTCTTGCTGAAATGTCCTCCTTCGTTTTATCTTCATCATCCTGGTAGATGGCAGCAGAATTTGATCAAGAATGCCTTGGTACATTTGTCCATTCATCCTTCCTCTTTATCCTTCCTTCCAGTGCCATATGTTGATAAACAGCCCCATATCATGATGTTCCCACCTCCAACCTTCACTGTTGTTGATGTTTCACAGGTGATTTGCAAGGGTTACTTTCAAATTTAGTCCATATTGGTGGTGTAATTGGGTCTTTGCTTTAGGCCATGTCTACAGCAAAATGAAAAAAACATGATACGATGGATATCTCCGGTGCCTGGTGGACCCCAGTGGTTTGTAGGCCATACTGTAAGACAGGTGGTCAAACCTCTCGTGAATATATCTCTACCAGAGTTCTCCCATAAGGCCAAAAGATATGTTGTGTAAAATCCATCCGGAATGGAAAATCCATTTTTAGCCTCCAACGGAGAACTTAGTTATTGTCAGTTGCGCAACAAACTATGCAAAATATATTCATAAAAAGAAAAGGAAACGTCGGGAACAAACAGATGATGCCAACATAAGCAATAGCTGAGCTGAACATAAGCCTAATATAAATGATGAACCCTAGACGCTCCGATGCTGGACCGCTGAGAATCCTTCATCTACATCTTGAATTTACATTTGGAGGGTTTTCAAAGATAAACTTATGTGATTTTTTTTTCCTGCCAATGAAATTACAAGTAATATCCTTATAAATCCTACAGAAGGTATTTTGGGCCGTCATCTGGGAACACTTAACGGCGATAGGAGGCTCGTGATAAAGTGTTTTGTAGGAACTCGGGGGAATGGTGCGCCTGTAAGAAACCCACAGTGTATGCCGAAAGGAAATGATGTGGAAGGAAGAGATCTATCTATCTATCTATCTATCTATCTATCTATCTATCTATCTATCTATCTATCTATCTATCTATCTATCTATCCCTCTATCTATCTATCTATCTATCTATCTATCTATCTATCTACCTATCTATCTATCTATCTATCTATCTATCTATCTATCTATCTATCTATCCCTCTATCTATCTATCTATCTATCTATCTATCTATCTATCTATCTATCTATCTATCTATCCCTCTATCTATCTATCTATCTATCTATCTATCCCTCTATCTATCTATCTATCCCTCTATCTATCCCTCTATCTATCTATCCCTCTATCTATCCCTCTATCTATCCCTCTATCTATCTATCTATCTATCTATCTATCTATCTATCTATCTATCCCTCTATCTATCCCTCTATCTATCTATCCCTCTATCTATCTATCTATCCATCTATCTATCCCTCTATCTATCTATCCATCTATCTATCCCTCTATCTATCTATCTATCTATCTATCTATCTATCTATCTATCTATCTATCTATCTATCTATCCATCTATCTATCCCTCTATCTATCTATCTATCTATCTATCTATCTATCTATCTATCTATCTATCTATCTATCTATCTATCTATCCCTCTATCTATCTATCTATCTATCCCTCTATCTATCTATCTATCTATCTATCTATCCCTCTATCCATCTATCTATCTATCTATCCCTCTATCTATCTATCTATCTATCCTTCTATCTATCCATGTATCTATCTATCCCTCTATCTATCCCTGTATCTATCTGTGACACCCTGGGCAAGCCAGGGGTCACAGGTCACAACATCATATGCACCCCACATTCCCGGCAGGTACACCTAGGTCAAAACTTAAATCCTTGTTGCCTTCCTCCAGGGGCTGATGTCCACACCAGGGGGTGGGCCAGGCGGTTGGCTCCGCCCACCGAGGAGTTCACAGCCCCGGAGGCGGGAGAACTAGGCAGTTGAAGTCAGACTAGAGTCTGAGAAGCGGTTAAGCTAGGGACGTGGAGGAGTAAACAGTGGAGTTGTAGTGAGAGAAAGAAGAAGTGACAGAGAAAAGTGACAGCAAGAAGCCTGAAGTTGGTCCAGGTGTGCGCCCCGGACTGAGACAGCAAGGTTGGCAGACGGCGGTGACCGTCTGCAGGAGAGATTGCTCGGAGGTTGCCGAAAGGACCGTGGACGGGTGGTGACCCGGCGGTACCGGACCGGTATACAAAGAGCAGTCAGCACCAGGGCAGGGGCCTTTCGGATCCCGGCAAGGCTAGGAGTTGCCATATTTTGCCAAATCCGTCAGTGAAGGGGACCTCTGTCTCCTAACAACCAAGTCCCGATTGAAGGCAACAGTCCGACCGTTAAGGGGAGACACCGCCACCGCCAAGGCACCAGTTTCCCAGGGCCAGCGCCTGCGGGCAAGAGAGGGGCTCCTCCGGCTCATGTCCAGGTCGGGGAGCGGGTAACCGGTGGGAACCCATCGCTACCAAAAGTGCAGGGAAGAGACCGTCACCGCTAACTGCAGGGAAAATCAGCACCGTAACCGTCCGAGGGACCCGTCCAACCAGCCGTTTGTTTACCGAGAACTGTGCCGTGTTTACTGGCTGAGTGAGTACCTTCGTGCCGTGCGGCACAGCGCTGCCCCTGCACCTCCACAGGCCCCATACCCGCCTGCCCCCCATACCAACCCTATCACTGGGCCCCGGGACCACCAAACCCCCTACCCACGGAGGGGCAAATCAACAACTGGCTGCTCCATACCATCACTCCCGGGCTCCCCAGACAGAGCAGCGGTGGTGTCCACTTAATCACCACAACCGTGGGTGGCGTCACGGACAATAAACTATCCCAACAACCAATCCCCTTTCACTCACGGGCGAGGAGCGCCGCTCGAGTCCCCGGGATCCGGCCCATCGCTCGAGCCACCGAGCAGCAGCAGGCCGCAGCAGCTGCGGCAGCCGGACCCGAGCAGTGGGAGAGCGCGGCGTCCCCTCCTCCGCCCGCGACAACTTGGCGTCACGAACAGGATCTTACCTCTCTGCCGTCTGGTAGAGGTGCGCCTTGTTGCCGCCGGAGGTGTCCGGCCAGAAAATTTGAGAAGCCGCCATCTTTGGCGCGAAAAGTTCCCGCTCGAGCGTCTCCTCGAGTAGCGGAGGCGTGAAGGCCAAAACCCCGCCCCGATAGAGGAGGGGCCGGAAAGAGGCTGAGGGGGACGAAAACAAGATGTCTGCGCCCGACGGAGCCGCTGGAGGAGCGGTGGTCGCAGCCGCATGTAACTAGCGCCGTAGCGTGCAGGGACGCCAGGACTCTGCTGAAACACGTTCCTGGATCCAGAAGCAAGATGTGCCAGAAGCTCCAGGCCCAAGTCCACTTCATGCTGGCGAAGTGGACGTCGGAGATGAAGGGCCTGGCCGCAACCGTTTGGGCATCCGAAGTGGAGGTGGTCTCAGAGGAGCGGGTAAGCGACCCACGCCCCTATGTCCGCGAGGGATCGGTCGATACAGCTGAGGGGCCCGGCCTGCTGCCGTCCACCACGCTACCTCCCTCACTGCCCATGCCTGCGGCCAATGCCCCGACCGACCCGTTACCCCTGCCACCGGTAGCGGAGCCCGCAGCATCTGTGAAAGAGGGCCCAGACCTGCGGCCCCCGGGCCTTGCCTTTGCCACCGCCCTGGCACCCGTCCCGGCTTCCATCACAGCTGCGACGGAGATGATGACGGCCCCGGCAGTCCGCCCGGCCGCAGCGGAGGCGATCCTCGATCAAACGCCAACACCGCAAGTCACGTTGACCGCTCCCAGGCACCGGGCCTCGGCTGAGGCACGAGGGGGATGTAGCTGCCAAGCGGCAGAGCAGGCCACGTCACAGCGGGGTCCCTCATTACTGAAGGTGTCGGTCGTAGACGACACGGAGGGACTCTGGCTGGGTCCGTCCCCTGCACACGCTGAACCGGAGCAAGCAGAAAGTGCTCCAGACTGGGAGCGGCGGCAACGGCAGCTGCGCAGAGAGATCGATGCCCGAGAGGGGTGTAGAGCGGATGTGCATGCCCGCATGTATATGGAAGAAGATCGCCTG